>NW_027671269.1:0-63594 GCF_964165515.1 Mesoplodon bidens
GTCATCGCAATACTCCACGACCTTGTCATCACAATTCTCCAAGACACTTCTCATCACAATGTTATATGCTCTTGTCATCACAATTTTCCATGCACTTGTCATCACAACGCTCCATGACTCCTGTCATAGCATGCTGCAGGTGCTTGGCATCACAATGCTTCATGAACTTGTCATCAAACTTCTCAATGGCCTTTGTCATCACAATGCTCCATGCGCTTGTCATCACAATGCTCCACGACCCTTGTCATCACAATGCTCAAAGCCCTTGTCATCACAATGCTCCATTAACTTTGTCATGACACTTGGCATGACACTTCCTCCATGACACTTGGCATCACAATTCTCCATGCCATTTTCATCACAATGGACCATGACATATGTCATCACAATGCTCACTGACAACTGTCTTCACAATCCTCCATGACCTTGTCATCACAAAGATCCATTCCCTTGTCATCACAATGCGCCATGCCCACTGTCATCACAATAATCCATGAGACTTGTCAGACCAATGCTCCATGCCCCTGTAATCACAAAGCTCCATGCCCTTGTCATAACAATGCTCTGTGACTCCAGTCATCACAATGCTTAATGATATTTGTCATAGAATGGTCCATGCCCTCATCATCACAAGGCTCTGTGACATTTGTCACCAAAATGCTCCATGAACTTTTCAACACAATGCTCCTTGACACTTGTCATCACAGTGCTCCAGGCATTTGTCAGCAAAATGCTCCATGACCCTTGTCATCACAATGCTCCATGCGCTTGTCAGCACAATGCTCCATGACCCATGTCATCACAATGTGCCATGACTTCGTCATCACATTGCTCCGCAACCTTGTCATCACAATGCTCCATAAACCTTGTCATCGCAGTGCTCCATGCACTTCTCATCAGAATGCTCTCTCACCACTGATATCACTATGTTCCTTCACTAGTCATCACCATACACCCTCACCCCTGTCATCACATTGTTCCATGACCCCGTCATCACAATGCTACATGCCCTTATCATCACAATGCTCCATGACCCCGAACATCACAATGTTCCCTAAACCCTTTCATCAAAATGCTTCATGACCCTTTTCATCACAATGCTCCATGACCCCTGTCATCACAATGCTCTGTGACTCCAGTCATCAACATGCTTCATGAACTTTTCATCACAATCCTCTGTGACGCTTGTCATCACAGTGCTCCATGCATATGTCAGCACAATGCTCCATGACCCATGTCATCACAATGTGCCATGCGCATGTCATCAGAATGCTCCATGACTTTTGGCATCACAATGCTCCATTACCCTTGTCATCACAATGCTCCATGACCCTTGTCATCACAATACTCCATGCCCTTGTTAGAACAATGCTCCATGACCCATGTCATCACAATGTGCCATGCTTTTGTCATCAGAATGCTCCATGACCTTTGGCATCACAATGCTCCATTACCCTTGTCATAACAATGCAACATGACCGCTGCCATCACAATTTTCCACGGCCTTGTCATCACAAGGCTCCATGACCCTTGTCATCACAATGCACCAAGACGACTGTAATCACAATGTGAAATGCCCTTGTCATCACAAAGCTCCATGAAGCATGTCATAAGAATGCTCCTTGGCCTTCTCATCACATTACTGCATGCCCTTGTCATCACAATGCTCCATGACCCATGTCATCACAATGCACCATGCTCTTGTCATCTCAATGCTCCACAACCTAGTCATCACAATGCTAAATAAACCTTGTCATCACAATGCTCCATGTACTTCTCATCAAAATGCTCACTCACCACTGATATCACAATGTTCCATCTCTAGTCATCACAATACTCCCTCACCCCTGTCATCACAATGATCCATGACCCCATCATCACAAAGCTACGTGCCCTTATCATCACAATGCTCCATGACCCCTGACATCACAATGTTCCATAACACCTGTCATCAAAATGCTCCATGACCTTTGTCATCACAATGCTCCATGACCCATGTTATCGCAATGCTCCATGACTCCAGTCATCACAATGCTTCATGACCTTTGTCATCAAAATGGTCCATACCCTCATCATCACAAGTCTCTGTGACATTTGTCACCACAATGTTCCATAAACTTTTCATCACAATGCTCTCTGACCCTTGTCATCACAATGCTCCATGCTTTTATCAGCACAGTGCTCAATGACAATTGCCATTAAAATGCACCATGCTCTTGTCGTCTCAATGCTCCACAACCTTGTCATCACAATGCTCCATAAACCTTGTCATCACAATGCTCCATGCACTTCCCATTAAAATACTCTCTCACCACTGACATCACAATGTTCCTTCACTAGTCATCACCATACTCCCTCATCCCTGTCATCACATTGTTCCATGACACCGTCATCACAATGCTACATGCACTTATCATCACAATGCTCCATGACCCCTACCATCACAATGTTCCCTAAACCCTGTCATCAAAATGATCCATGACCCTTTTCATCACAATGCTCCATGACCCATGACATCACAATGTTCCATAACCCCTGTCATCAAAATGTTCCATGACACTTTTCATCAAATTGCTCCAGGACCCTGTCATCACAATGCTCCCTGCCATTCTCATCACAATGCACCACGCCCATGTCACCACAATGCTCCATCCTCTTGTCATCACAATGCTCCATGACCACTGTCATCACAATGCTCCATGACTCCAGTCATCACAATGCTTCATGACTTTTGTCATCACAATGGTCCATACCCTCGTCATCACAAGGCTCTGTGACAGTGTCAACACAATGCTCCATGAACTTTTCATCACAAAGCTCTCTGACCTTGTCACCACAGTGTTCCATGCCTTTGTCAGCACAATGCTCAATGACCCTTGTCATCACAATGCACCATGCGTTTGTCATCACAATGCTCCACAACCTTGTCATCACAATGCTCCATAAACCTTTTCATCACAATGCTCCATGCACTTCTCATCAAAATGCTCCCTCTCCACTCATATCACAAAGTTCCATCACTAGTCATCACAATACTCAGTTACCCCTGTCATCACAATATTCCATGACCCCTGTCATCATAATGCTACATGCCCTAATCTTCACAATGCTCCATGACCCTTGACATCACAATGTTCCATAACCCCTGTAATCAAAATGCTCCATGACCATTTTCATCACAATGCTCCATGACCCCTGACATCACAATGTTCAATATCCCCTCTCATCAAAATGTTCCTTGACCCTTTTCATCAAATTGCCCCATAACCCTGTCATCACAATACTCCCTGCCCTTCTCATCACAATGCACCACGCACTTGTCATCAAAATGCTCCATGACCCTTGTCATCAGAATGCTCCATGTGCTTCTCAGCACAATGCTACGTGACCCTTGTCATCACAATGCTCCATGCCTTTGTCAGCACAATGCTCCAGGAAACATGTCATCACAATACTCCATGTGATTGTCAGCACAATGTTACATGACAAATGTCATCACAATGCACCATGCACTTGTCATCTCAATGGTCCATTACCTTTGTCACCACAATGGACAATGACATATGTCATCACAATGTTCCATCACTAGTCATCACAATACTCCCTCAGCCCTGTCATCACTATGTTCCATGACCCAAGTCATCACAACGTTACATGCCCTTTTCAGCAGAATTCTCCATGACCCCAGACATCACAGTGTTCCATAACCCATGTCATCAAAATGTTCCATGACACTTTTCGTCAAATTGGTCCATGACCCGGTCATCAAAATGTACGCTGCCCTTCTCACCACAATGCACCACGCCCTTGTCATCAAAATGCTCCATGACGTTTGTCATCACGAAGATCCATGACACTTGGCATCACAATGATTCATGCCATTGTCATCACCATGATCCATGAAGCTTTTCATCACAATGCTCCATACCACTGTCAAAACAATGCTTCATGAAACCTCTCATCACATTGCTCCATGCCCTGGTCATCAAAAAGCTCCATGACGCTTGTCATCACAATGCTCCTTGTCCTTCTCATCACAATGATCCATGCACTTGTCATTACAATCCTCCATGACCCATGTATCACAGTCTTTTGTGCCCTTGTCATCACAATGCTCCATGCCCATTCTCATCACAATAATCCATGCAAATTATCAGAACAATGGTCCATGCCCTTGTCATCACAATGCTACATTACACCTGTCATAACAATGTTCCATGACCCCTGCCATCACAGAGTTCCACAGCCTTGTCATCACAAGGCTTCATGACCCATGACATCACAATGCTCCAAGAACCCTGTAATCACAATGCTCCATGCCCTTGTCATCACAAAGCTCCATGACGCATGTCATCAGAATGCTCCGTGGCCTTTTCATCACAATGCTCCATGCCCTTGTCATCACAATGCTCCAAGAACATTGTAATCACTATGCTCCATGCCCCTTTGCATCTCAATGTTCCATGAATCCTGTCATCAAAATGCACCATGACCATCATCATAATGTTTCATGCTATTGTCATCACAATGAAATCAAAATGCTCCATGACCTCTGTCATCACAATGCTCCATGTGCTTGTCATCACAATCTTCCATGAAACTTGGGATCTCATTGCTTCATACCCTTGTCATCACAATGCTCCATGCTCGTTGAAATCAAAATGCACGATGACCTCTATCTTCACAATGCTCCAAACTCTTGTGATCACAATGTTCCATAACCCTTTTCATCACAATGCCCCATCACACTCGTTATCACAATTATCCATGATCTTCTCATCACTATTCTGTATGACCTTTGTCATCACAATGCTCAAAAACATTTCATCACAATGCTCCCTGACACTTGTCATCAGAATGCTCTTTGAAAACTGTCATGAAAAGGCTCCATGCCTTTTTCATCACAATGATACATGCACTTTTCATCAAAATGCTCCATTCCATTGTCATCACAATACTCCACAAGCTTGTCATCAGAATGCTCCATAACCCTTGTCATTCCAATGCTCCATGACCCCTGTCATCACAATGCTCCATGAAACCTGTCATCACAATGCTCCATGCCCTTTGTCATTACAGTGCTCCATGATGCTCGTCATCACAATTATGCATGGCCTTCTCATCACAATGCTCCACGGTCTTGCCATCACAATGCTCCATGCCCTGGTCATCACAATGCTCCATGTCCCTTGTCATCACAATTCTCCACGTCCTTGTCATCACAATGTTCCATGACACTTCTCATCACAATGTTACATGCTCTTGTCATCACAATTCTCCATGCACTTGTCATCGCAATGCTCCATGACCCCTGTCACAGCAAGATCCATACATTTGCCATCACAATCCTTCACGACCTTGTCATCAAAATTCTCAATGGCCCTTGTCATCACAATGCTCCATGACCCTTGTCATCACAATGCTCCAAGCCCTTGTCATCACAATGCTCCATTACCATTGTCATCACAATCCTCCATGACACATGGCATCACAATGCTCCATGCCATTGTCATCACAATGGACCATTACATAAGTCATCATAATGCTCCCTGACACCTGTCTTCAAAATCCTCCATGACCTTGTCATCACAATGCTCCATTCCATTGTCATCACAATGCGCCATACCAACTGTCATCACAATAATCCATGAAACTTGTCAGACCAATGCTCCATGCCCCTGTCATTACAATGCTCTATGCTCCTTGAAACAAAAATGATGCAGGACACCGGTCATCACAATGCTTCGTGAATCCAGTCATCACAATACTTCATGACCTTTGTCATCACAATGATCCATGCCCTTGTCATCACATGGCTCTGTGACCTTTGTCACCACAATGCTCCATGAACTTTTCATCACAATGCTCTGTGACCCATGTCATCACAATCCTCCATGCCTTTGTCAGCACAATGCTCCATGACCCTTGTCTTCAAAATGCTCCATAAAACTTATCATCACAATACTCCATGCACTTCTCATCAAAATGCTCTCTCACCACTGATATCACAATGTTTCATCACGAGTCATCACAATACTCCCTCACCTCTGTCATCACAATGTTCCAAGACCCCTGGCAACACAATACTACATGCCCTTATCATCACAATGCTCCATGACCCCTGACATCACAATGTTCCATGAAACCTGTCTTCAAAACCTCCATGACACTTTTCATCACAATGCTCCATGACCAACGACATCACAATGTTCCATAACCCTTGTCATCAAAATGTTCCATGACCCTTGGCATCACAATGCTCCATGCCATTGTCATCACAATGCTCCGTGAACTCGCTCGTCACATTGCTCCATGCCCTTTTCATCACAAAGCTCCATGACGCTTGTCATCACAATGCTCGCTGCCCTTCTCATCACAATGCTCCACGCCATTATCATTACAATCCACCATGACCCATGTATCACAGTGTTCGGTGCCCATGTCATCACAGTGCTCCATACCCTCTCTCATCACAATAATCCATGAAAATTTTCAGACCAATGTTCCATGCCCTTGTCATAACAATGCTCCATGACCCCTGCCATCACCATGTTCCACGGACTTGTCATCACAAGGCTCCATTACCCTTGTCATCGCAATGCTCCAAAACCCCTGTAATCACAATGCTCCATGCCCTTTTTCATCTCAATGCTCCATGAACCCTGTCATCACAATGCACCATGCCCATAATCATATTGCTTAATGCTATTGTCATCACAATGAAATCAAAATGATCCATGACCTCTGTCATCAAAATGCTCCAAACACTTGTGATACCAATGTTCCATAACACTTGTCATCACAATGTCCCATGACGCTCATCATCACAATTATCCATGGTCTTCTCATCACAATGCTCCATGACCTTTTTAATCACAAAACTACATGACCCTTGGCATCACAATGAACCATGCCATTGTAATCACAATGCTCCATGAACACTCTCATAATATTGCTCCATGCCCTTGTCATCACAATTCTCCATGATCATTGTCATCACAATGCTCGATGCCCATCTCATCACAATGCTCCACGCCCTTGTCATTACAATCCTCCATGACCCATGTATCACAGTTTTCCATGCCCTTGTCATCACAATGCTCCATGCCCACACTCATCACAATAATCCAAGAAATATTTCAAACGAATGCTCCATGCCCTTGTCATCACAATGCTCCATTATCCCTGTCATTACAGTGCTCCATGAACCCAGCCATCACAATGTTCCACGGCCTTGTCATCAAAAGGCTCCAAGACGCATGTCATCAGAATGATCCACGTCCTTCTCATCACAATGCTCCATGCTCTGGTCATCACAATTCTCCAAGACCCCTGAAATCACAATGCTCCATGCCCACACTCATCACAATAATCCAAGAAATATTTCAGACGAATGCTCCATGCCCTTGTCATCACAATGCTCCATTATCCCTGTCATTACAGTGCTCCATGAACCCAGCCATCACAATGTTCCACGGCCTTGTCATCACAAGGCTCCAAGACGCATGTCATCAGAATGCTCCATGGCCTTCTCATCACAATGCTCAATACACTTGTCATCACAATGCTGCCTGACACTTGTCGTCTCTATGCTCCTTGAATCCTGTCATGACAAGGCTCCATGCCTTTTTCCTCAAAATGATCCACGCCCTTTTCATCACAATATTCCAAGACCCCTGTAATCAGAATGCTCCATGACCTTGTCATCAAAAAGCTCCATGACGCATATCATCAGAATGCTCCATGGCCTTCTCATCACAATGCTCCATGTCCTTGTCATCACAATGCTACAAGGCCCCTGTAATCACAATGTTCCATGCTTCTTTTCATCAGAATGCTCCATGAGACTTGTCATCAAAAGGCTCCATGGTCTTCTCATCACAATGCTCCAGGACCTTATCATCACAATGCTCTATTCCCTTCTCATCACAATGCTCCATGACGCCTGTCATCACAATAATCCATGAATATTTTCAGCCCAATGCTGCATGACCTTCTCATCACAATGCTCCATGACCCCTGTCATCACAATGCTCTATGACCACTGTCATCACAACGCTCCATGACCCCTGACAACACAATGATCTGGGACCCTTGTAATAAAAATTCAAATGATATTTGTCATCACAATGATCTATGCCGTTGTTATCCCAATGCACTTTGACCCCTGTAATCACAATGCTTCTTGACAATTGTCATCACAGTGCACCATGACCCCTGTCATCACAATGCTCCATGCCTTTGTTGGCAAAATGCAACATGACCTTGTCATCACAAAGCTCCATGCACTTGTCATCAAAATATTCCTTTACCAGTGTCATCACAATCCTCCATGAACCTTGGGATCACATTGCTTCATGACCTTGTCATCACAGTGCTCCTGGCCCTTGTCTTCACAACGCTCCATGACACTAGGCATCACAATGCTCCATGCCACTGTCATCACAACTGACCATGACATATGTCATCACAATGCACCCTGACACCAGTCTTCACAATACTCCATGACCTTGTCATCACAATGCTCCATGCCCTTTTCATCACAATGCTCCAAGACGCCTGTAATCACAATGCTCCATGACATTTTCATCACAAAGCTCCATGATGTATGTCATCAGAATGCTCCATGGCCTTCTCATCACAATGCTCCATGGTCTTGTCATTACAATGCTCCAAGAACCTTGTAATCCCAATGCTCCATGGCCCTTTTCATCAGAATTATCCATGAGACTTGACATCACAAGGCTCCATGGTTTTCTAATCACAATGCTCCATGACCCTTGTCATCAAAATACTCCATGTGCTTGTCATCAAAATACTCCAATACCATTGTCATCACAATCCTCCACCAACATCGGGATCACATTGCTTCATGCCCTTGTCATCACAATGCTCCATGCTCCTAGAAATCTAAATGATCCATGAACTCTGTCATCACAATGCTCCAAACACTTGTGATCACAACATTCCATAACACTTGTCATCACAATGCTCCATGATGCATGTGATCACAATACTCCATACCCGTGTCATCACAATGCTCCATGACCACCGACATCACAATGATCCCTAAACCCTGTCTTCAAAATGCTCCATGACCCTTTTCATCTCAATTATCCATTAACCCGGTCATCACAATGCACCATGCCCATCATTATAATGCTTCATGCTATTGTCATCACAATGAAATCAAAATGCTCCATGACCTCTGTCATCACAATGCTCCAAACCCTTGTGATCACCATATTCCATAACACTTGTCATCACACGTATCCATGGTCTTCTCATCACAATGCTCCATGACCTTTGTCATCACAATGCTCAATACACTTGTCATCACAGTGCTCCCTGACACCTGTCGTCAGTATGCTCCTTGAACACAGTCATGACAAAGCTACATGCCTTTTTCATCACAATGATCCCTGCCCTTTTCATCACAATGCTCCAAGGCGCCTGTAATCACAATGCTCCATGCCGTTGTCATCACAAAGATCCATGACGCATGTCATCACAATGCTCCATGGCCTTCTCATCACAATGCTCCATGGCCTTGTCATTACAGTGCTCCTAGAAACCTGGAATCACAATGCTCCATGCCCCTTTTAATCAGAGTGCTCCATTAGACTTGTTATCAAAGGGATCCATGGTCTTCTCAACACAATACTCCAGGACAATGTCATCACAGTGCTCCATTCCCTTGTCATTACAATCCTCCATGACCCATGTATCATAGTGTTCTGTGCCCTTGTCATAACAATGCTCCAAGCCAATTCTCATCACAATAATCCATGAAATTTTTCAGAACCATGCTCCATGCCATTTTCATCACAATACTCCATTACAACTGTCATAACAATGCTCCATGACCGCTGCCATCACAATGTCCTATGGCCGTGTCATCAAAAGGCTCCATGACGCTTATCATAACAGTGCTCCAAGACCACTGTAATCACAATGCTCCATGCCTTTGTCAGCACAAAACTCCATGACGCATGTCATCAGAATGCTCCATGGTATTCTCATCACAATGCTCCATGCCCTTGTCATCACAATGCTCCAAGACCCCTGAAATCACAATGCTCCATGCCCGTTTTCATCTCAGTGATCTATGAAACCTGTCATCACAATGCACCATGACCCCTGAAAACAAAATGATCAGGGACTCTTCTCAATAAAATGCTACATGACCGTTGTCATCACAATGATCCATTCCCTTGTCATCCCAGTGCTCCATGACCCATGTAATCACAATGCTCCATGACGCTTGTCATCACAGTGCTCCATGACCCTTGTCATCACAATGCTTCATGCTTTTGTCAGCAAAATGCTACATGACCTTTTCATCACCATGCTCCAAGCACTTGTCATCACAATCCTCCATGAACCTTGGGATCACATTGCTTCATGCCCTTGTCATCACAATGCTCCATGCTCCTTGAAATCAAAATGATCCATGAACTCTGTCATCACAATGATCCAAACCCTTGTGATCACAATGTTCCATAACACTTGTCATCACAATGCTCCATGATGCCTGTCATCACAATAATCCATGCCCTTGTCATCACAATGCTCCATGACCTTTGTCATCACAATGCACAATACACTTGTCATCAAAATGCTCCCTGGCACTTGCCATCAGTATGCACTTGAACCATGTCATGACAATGTTCCATGACATTTTCATCACAATGATCCATGCCCTTTTCATCACAATGCTCCAAGACTCCTGTAATCACAAGTCTCCATGCCTTTTTCAGCAAAATGCTACAAGACCTTGTCACCACAAAGCTGCATGCGCTTGTCATCACAATCCTCCATGAACCTTGGGATCACATTGCTTCATGATCTTGGCATCACAATGCTCCATGCTCCTTGAAATCAAAATGATCCATGACCACTTTCATCACAATGTTCTAAATGCTTGTGATCACAATGTTCCATACATAACACCTGTCATCACAACGCTCCATGATGCCTGTCATCAAAATACTCCATGCCATTGTCATCACAATGCTCCATGACCATTGTCATCACAATGCTCAAAACACTTGTCATCACAATGCTCCCTGACATTTGTCATCAGAATGCTCCTTGAACACTCTTATAAAAAGACTCCATGCATTTTTCATCACAATGCTCCATCCAAATGTCATCACAATACTCCACAAGCTTGTCATCACAATGCTCCATGACAATTGTCATCACAATACTCCATGCTATTGTCAATACAATGCTCCATGAACCCTCTCATCACATTGCTCAATGCCGTTGTCATCACAATGCTGCATGACGCTTGTCATCAAAATGCTCGATTCACTTCTCATCACAATTCTCCACGCCCTTGTCATTACAATCCTCCCTGACTCATGTATCACAGTGATCCGTGCCCTTGTCATCACAATGCTCCATGCCCACTCTCATCAAAATAATCCATGAAACATTTCAGACCAATGATCCATGTCCTTGTCTTCACAATGCTCCATTACCACTATCATAACAATGCTCCATGATCCCTGCCATCACAATGTTCCACTGGCTTGTCATCACAAGGCTCCATGACACTTGTCATCACAATGCTCCAAGAACCCTGAAATCAAAATGCTCCATGCCCTTTTCATCACAAAGCTCCATGACACATGTCATCAAAAGGCTCCATGACCTTCTCATCATATTGCTCAAAGACCGTGTCATCACAATGCTCCATAACCTTAGTCATCACAATCCCCCATGACACTTGGCATCACAATGCTCCATTCCATTGTCATCACAATGGAGCATGACATATGTCATCACAATGCTCCCTGACACATGTATTCACAATACTCCATGACCTTGTCATCACAATACTCCATGCCCTTGTCATCACAATGCTCCATGACTGCTGTCATCACAATGTTCCGTGACTCCAGTCATCACAATGCTTCATGACTTTTGTCATCACAATGGTCCATGACCACGTCACAACAAGTCTCTGTGACATTTGTCACCACAATGCTCCATGAACTTTTCATCACAAAGCTCCTTGACCCTTATCATCACAATGGTCCATTCTTTTGTCAGCACAATGCTCCATGACCCTTGCCATCACAATGCTCCATGCCCATGTCAGCAAAATGCTCCATGACCCATGTCATCACAATAAGCCATGAGCTTGTCAACACAATGCTCTACAACATTGTCATCACAGTGCTCCATAAAACTTGTCATCATAATGCTCCATTCACTTCTCATAAAATGCTCTCTGACAACTGATATCACAAGGTTCCATCACTAGTCATCACAATAATCCCTCACCCCTGTCATCATAATGTTCCATGACCCCTGTCATCACAATGCTACATGCCCTTATCCTCAGAATGCTCCATGACCCCTGATATCACAATGTTCCATAACCTCTGTCATCAAAATATTCCTTGACACTTTTCATCAAATTGATCCTTGATCCTGTCATCACAATGCTTCCTGCCCTTCTCATCACAATGCACAATGCCCTTGTCATCAAAATGCTCCATAACCTTGGTCATCACAAAGCTCCATGCCTCTTGGCATCACAGTGCTCCATGACGCTTGTCATCACAATGCTCGATGCCTTTCTCATCAAAATACTCCGTGGCTTTGTCATTACAATCATCCATGACCCATATATCACAGTGTTCCATGGCCTATTCATCACAATGCTCCATGCCCAATCGCATCATAATAATCCATGAAACATTTCAGCCTTATTCTCCATGACCCCTGACATCACAATGTTCCACGGCCTTTTCATCACAAGGCTCCATGACCCTTGTCATCACAATGCTCCAAGACAACTGTAATCACAATGTTCCATGCCCTTGTCATCATAAAGCTCCATGAGGCATGTCATCAGTACGCTCCATGGTCTTCTCATCACAATGCTCCATAAACTTTGTCATCACAATGCTCAAAACACTTGTCATCACAATGTTGCCTGACACTTGTCGTCAGTATGCTCCTTGATCCCTGTCATGACAAGGCTCTATGCCTTTTTCATCACAATGATCCATGCCCTTTTCATCACAGTACTCAAAGAGCCCTGTAATCACAATGTTCCATGCCCTTTTCATCATAAAGCTCCATGATGCATGTTATCAGAATGCTCTATGGCCTTCTCATCACAATGCTATTAGCACTTGACATCACAATGCTCCAAGACGCCTGTAATCACAATGCCCCATGCCTCTTTTAGTGAGAATGCTCCATAATAATTCTCATCACAAGGCTCCATGGTCCGCTCATCACAATGCTCCATAAACTTTGTCATCACAATGCTCAATACACTTGTCATCACAATGTTCCCTGACACTTGTCATCAGTATGCTCCTTGAACCCTGTCATGACAAGGCTCCTTGTTATTTCATCACAATGATCCATGCCCTTCTCATCACAATGCTCCAAGACCCCTGTAATGACAATGCTCCATGCCCTTGTGATCACAAAACTCCATGACCCCTGTCATCACAATGCTACATGCCCTTATCATCACAATGCTCCATCACTCCTGACATCACAATGTTCCATGACACTTGTCATCAAAATATTCCATGACACTTTTCATCAACTTGCTCCATGACCCTGTCATCACAATGCTCCCTGCCACTCGAATCACAGTGAACCACACACCGGTCATTAAAATGCTCCATGACCTTTGTCATCACAAACCTCCATGACCCTTGGCATCACAATGCTCCATGCCATTGTCATCACAATGCTCCATGAACCCTCTTATCACATTGCTCCATGCCCTTTTCAACACAAAGCTCCATGACGCTTGTCATTACAATGCTTGATGTACTTCTCATTACAATGCTTCATGCCCTTCTCTATACAATGCTCCATGACCCATGTATCACAGTGTTCCGTGCCCTTGTCATCACAGTGCTCCATGGCCACTCTCATCACAATAATCCATGAAACTTTTCAGACCAATGTTCCATGCCCTTGTCATCACAATGCTCCATTACACCTGTCATAACAATGCTCCATGACCCCTGGCATAACAATAGTCCATGGCCTTGTCATAACATTTCCCCATGACTCTTGTCGTCACAGTGCTCCAATACTCCTGTATTCACAATGCTCCATGCCCTTGTCATCACAAAGCTCCATGACACATGTCATCAGTATGCTCCATGGTTTTCTCATCACAATGCTCCATGCCCTTGTCATCTCAATGCTCCATGAACCCTGTCATCACAATGCACCATGCCCATCATCATAATGCTTCATGCTATTGTCATCACAATGAAATCAACATGCTCCATGACCTCTGTCATCACAATGCTCCAAACCCTTGTGATCAATATGTTCCATATCACTTGTCCTCACAACGCCCCATGACGCTCATCATCACAATTATCCATGGTCTTCTCATCACAATATTCCACGACATTTGTCATCACAATGTTCCATAACCCCTCTAATCACAATGCTCTCTGACAATTGTCATCGCAGTGTACCATGACCATTGTCATCACAATGCTCCATGCCTATGTCAGCAAAATGCTACACGACTTGTCATCACAATGCTCCATGCGCTTGTCATCACAATACTTCTTTACCAGTCATTCACCATCCTCCATGAACATTGGCATCACATTACTTCATGCCCTTTTCATCACAATGCTCCATGCTCCTTGAAATCAAAATGATCCATGACCTCTCTCATCACAATGCTCCAAACCCTTGTGATCCCAATTTTCCATAACACTTGTCATGAAAACGCTCCATGATTCCTTTCATCACAATACTCCTTGCACTTTTCATCACAATGCTCCATGAACTTTGTCATCACAATGCTCAATACACATGTCATCACAATGCTCCCGGACACTTGTCGTCAAAATGCTCCTGGAAATCTATCATGAAAAGTCTCCATGCCTTTTTCATCACAATGCTCCATGCCCTTTTCATCACAATGCTCCATGCCATTGTCATCACAATACTCCACAAGCTTGTCATCAGAATGCCCCATGACCCCTGTCATCACAATGCTCCATGTCACTTATCATCACAATGCTTCATGCCCCTTGTCATTAGAGTGTTCCAGGATGCTCGTCATTACAATTATCCATGGTCTTCTCATCACAATGCTCCACGATTTTGCCATCACAATGTTCCATTCCGTGGTCTTCAAAATGCTACATGTCCTTTGTCATCAAAATTCCCCACGTCCTTTTCATCACAGTGTTCCATGACACTACTCATCACAATGTTTCATGCTCTTGACCTCACAATTCTCCATGCACTTTTCATCTCAATGCTCCACGACCACTGTCATAGCATGCTCCATGCGCTTGTAATCTCAATGCTTCACAAACATATCATCAAAATTCTCAATGGCCCTGGTCATCAAAATGCTCCATTAACTTAGTCATCACAATCGTCCATGACACATGGCATCACAATGCTTCATGCCATTGTCATCACAATGGACCATGACCTATGTCATCACAATGCTCCCTGACACCTGTCTTCACAATACTCCGACCGTGTCATCTCAAAGTTCCATGCCCTTGTCATCACAATGCGCCATGTGCACTGTCATCACAATAATCCAGGAAACTTGTAAGACCAATGCTCCATGCCCCTTTTCATCTCAAAACACCATGAACCCTGTCATCACAATGCACCATGCCCATCATCATAATGCATCATGCTATTGTCATCACAATGAAATCAAAATGCTCCATGACCTCTGTCTTCACAATGCTCCAAACCCTTGTGATCACAATGTTTCATAACACTTGTTATCACATCGTCCCATGATGCTCGTCATTACAATTATCCATGGTCTTCTCATCACAATGCTCCATGACATTTGTCATCACAATGCTCAATACACCTGTCATCACAATGCTCCCTGCCACTTTTCGTCAGTATGCTCCTTGAACCCTATCATGACAAGGCTCCAAGTCTTTTTCATCACAATGATCCATGCCCTTTTCATCACAGTTCTCCAAGACCCCTGTAATCACAATGTCACATACCCTTGTCATCACTAAGCTCCATGACGCATGTCATCAGTATGCTCCATGGTCTTCTCATCATAATGCTCCATGGCCTTCTCATCACAATGCTCCAAGACCCCTATAATCACCATGTTCCTTGCCGCTTTTCATCTCAATGCTCCATGAACCCTGTCATCACAATGCACCATGCCCATCATCGTAATGCTTCATGCTATTGTCATCACAATGAAATAAAAATGTTCCAAGACCTCTGTCATTATCAAGCTCCAAACCCTAGTGATCACAGTGTTCCATAACACTTGTCATCATAATGCCCAATGACGCTCATCATCAAAATGATCAATAGTCTTCTCATCTCAACGCTCCATAAACTTTGTCATCACAATGCTCAATGCACTTGTCATCACAATGTTGCCTGACACTTGTCGTCAGTATGTTCCTTGAACCCTGTCATGACAAGGCTCCAAGCCTTTTTCATCACAATGATCCATGCACTTTTCATCATAATACTCCAAGACCCCTGTAATCACAATGTCCCATGCCCTTGTCATCATAAAGCGCCATGATGCATGTTATGAGAATGCTCCATGGCCTTCTGATCACAATGCTATTAGCACTTGTCATCACAATGCTCCCTGACATTTGTCATCAGAATGCTCCTTGAACACTCTCATAAAAAGACTCCATGCCTTGTTCATCACAGTGCTCCATCCAAATATCATCCAAATACTCCAAAAGCTTGTCATCACAATGCTCCATGACACTTGTCATCACAATGCTCCATGACCCATGTCATCACAATGCTCTATGACACCTGTAAATTCAATGCTCAATGGATCTTCTAATTAGAGTGTTCCATGACACACGTCATCTTCAAAGTCCATGGACTTCTCATCACTATGCTCCAAGGTCTTGCCATCACAATGATCCATTCCCTTTTCATCACAATGCTCCATGTCCCTTGTCATCACATTTCTCCACGTCCTCCTCATAACAAGGCAACATGACATTTCTCATCACAATGTTACTTGCTCTTGTCATCACAATTTTCCGTGCACTTGTCATTGCAATGCTCCATGACCTTTGTCATCACAAAGCTCCTTCATCCTTGGCATCACAATGCTCCATGCTATTGTCATCACAATGCTCCATGAACCCTCTCATCACATTGCTCAATGCCGCTGTCATCACAATGCTCAATGACGTTTGTCATCAAAATGCTCGATTCACTTCTCATCACAATTCTCCACGCCCTTGTCATTACAATCCACCCTGACTCATGTATCACAGTGATCCATGCCCTTGTCATCACAATGCTCCATGGAAACTCTCATCAAAATAATCCATGAAACATTTCAAACCAATGTTCCATGCCCTTATCATCACAATGCTCCATTACCCCTGTCATAACAATGCTCCATGATCCCTGCCATCACAATGTTCCATGGTCTTGTCATCACAAGGCTCCATGACACTTGTGATCACAATGCTCCAAGACCCATGATTTCACAATGCTCCATGCGCTTTTCATCACAAAGCTCCATGACGCATGTCATCAGAAGGCTCCATGGACTTCTCATCACATTGCTCGAAGCCCTTCTCATCACAATGCTCCATTCCATTGTCAACACAATGGAGCATGACATATGTCATCACAATCCTCCCTGACACCTGTCTTCACAATACTCCATGACTTTGTCATCACAATACTCCATGCACTTGTCATCACAATGCTCCATGACCGCTGTCATCACAATGTTCCTTGACTCCAGTCATCACAATGCTTCATGACTTTTGTCATCACACTGGTCCATGCCCTCGTCATCACAAGGCTCTTTGGCAATTGTCACCACAATTCTCCATGAACTTTTCATCACAAAGCTCCTTGACCCATGTCATCACAAAGCTCCATTCCTTTGTCAGCACAATGCTCCATGACCCTTGTCATCACAATGCTCCATGACACTTGTCAGCAAAATGCTCTATGACCCATGTCATCACAATAAGCCATGCACTTGTCAACACAATACTCTACAACATTGTCATCTCAATGCTCCATAAAACTTGTCATCACAATGCTCCATTCACTTCTGATCAAAATACTCTCTGACTACTGATATCACAAGGTTCCATCACTAGTCATCACAATAATCGCTCACCCCTGTCATCACCATGTTCCATGACCCCTGTCATCACAATGCTACTTACCCTTATCCTCACAATTCTCCATGACCCCTGACATCACAGTGTTCCATAACCTCTGTCATCAAAATATTCCTTGACACTTTTCATCAAATTGCTCCTGATCATGTCATCACAATGCCTCCCGCCCTTCTCATCACAATGCACAACGCCCTTGTCATCAAAATGCTCCATAACCTTTGTCATCACAAAGCTCCATGACCCTTGGCATCACAATGCTCCATGACGCTTGTGAACACAATGCTCGATGCCCTTCTCGTCAAAATACTCCACGGCTTTGGCATTACAATCCTCCATGACCCATGTATCACAGTGTTCCGTGGCCTTTTCATCACAATGCTCCATGTCCATGCTCCTCATAATAATCCATGAAACATTTCAGACTTATGCTCCATGACCCCTGACATCACAGTGTTCCACGGCCTTGTCACCCCAAGGCTCCATGACCTTTGTCATCACAATGCTACAAGACCCCTGTTATCACAATGCTCCATGCCCTTATCATCACAAAGCTCCATGACGCATGTCATCAGTATGCTCCATGGCTTTCTCATCACAATGCTCCATGCCCTTGTCATCACAATGCTTCAAGACCACTGTAATCACAAAGATCCATGCCGCTTTTCTTCTCAATGCTCCATGAACCCTGTCATCACAATGCACCATGCCTATGTCAGCAAAATGCTACATGACTTGTCATCACAATGCTCCATGTGCTTGTCATCACAGTACTTCTTTATCATTGTCATTCACAATCATCCATGAACATTGGCGTCACATTACTTCAAGCCTTTGTCATCACAATGCTCCATTCTCCTAGAAATCAAAATGATCCATGACCTCTGTCATCAGAATGCTCCATGAAATTTGTCATCACAATGCTCAATACACATGTCATCACAATGCTCACGGACACTTGTTGTCAAAATGCTCCTTGAAACCTATCATGAAAAGTCTCCATGCCTTTTTCATCACAATGCTCCATCCACTTTTCATCACAATGCTCCATGCCATTTTCATCACAATACTCCACAAGCTTGTCATCAGAATGCTCCATGAGCCTTGTCATCAAAATGCTCCATGACCCCTGTCATCACAATGCTCCATGACACCAATCATCACAATGCTTCATGTCCCTTGTCATTACAGTGCTCCATGACGCTCGTCATAACAATTATCCATGGTCTTGTCATCACAATGCTCCACGAATTTTCCATCACAATGCTCCATGCCCTGATCATCACAATTTTATATGTCCTTTGTCATCAAAATTCCCCACGTCCTTTTCATCACAATGTTCCATGACACTACTCATCACAATGTTTCATGCTCTTGACCTCACAATTCTCCATGCTCTTGTCATCACAATGCTCCTTGTACCCTTTCATAGCAAGCTCTATGCGTTTGTAATCTGAATGCTTCACGACCTTGTCATCAAAATTCTCAATGGCCCTTGTCATCACAATGCTCCTAGCCCTTGTCATCACAATGCTCAATTACCTTTGTCATCACAATCCTCCACGACACATGGCATTACAATGCTTCATGCCATTGTCATCACAATGGACCATGACCTATGGCATCACAATGCTCCCTGACACCTGTCTTCACAATATCCCATGACCTTGTCATCACAATGTTCCATGCCCTTGTCATCACAATGCGCCATGCCCACTGACATCACAATAATCCATGAAACTTGTCAGACCAATGCTCCATGCCCTTTTTCATCTCAAAACTCCTTGAACATTGTCATCACAATGCACCATGCCCATCATCATAATGCTTCATGCTATTGTCATCACAATGAAATCAAAATGCTCCATGACATCTGTCTTCACAATGCTCCAAACCCTTGTGATCACAATGTTCCATAACACTTGTTATCACATCGCCCCATGATGCTCGTCATTACAATTATCCATGGTCTTCTCATCACAGTGCTCCATGACCTTTGTCATCACAATGGTCAATACACTTGTCATCACAATGCTCCCTGCCACTTTTCATCAGTATGCTCCTTGAACCCTGTCATGACAAGGCTCCATGCCTTTTTCATCACAATGATCCATGTCCTTTTCATCACAATGCTCCAAGACACCTGTAATCAAAATGCTCCATGACGTTGTCATCAAAAAGCTCCATGACGAATGTCATCAGTATGCTCCATGGTCTTCTCATCACAATGCTCCATGCCCTTCTCATCAAAATGCACCCCGACCTCGTCATCAAAATGCTCCATGATATTGGTCATCTCAAAGCTCCATGAACCCTCTCATCACATTGCTCCTTGCCCTTGTCATCAGAACGCTCCATGACGCTTCTCATCACAACGCCCGATGCCCTTCTCATCACAATGCTCCATGCCCTTGTCATCAGAAAGCTCCATGACGCTTGTCATCACAATGCTCCATGCCCTTGTCATTACAATCCTCCATGACCCATGTATCACAGTGTTCCGTGCCTTTGTCATCAGAATGCTCCATACCGAATCTCATCACAATAATCTGTGAAATTTTCAGACCAATGCTCCATTTACCTGTCATCACAATGCTCCATTACCCCTGTCATAACAATGCTCCATGACAACTGCCATCACAATGATCCATGGCCTTGTCATCACATGGCTCCATGACCCATGTCATCACAATGCTCCAAGACCCCTGTAATCACAATACTCCATGCCCTTGTCACCACAAAGCTCCATGACGCATATCATCAGAATGCTCCAGGTCCTTCTCATCACAATGCTCCATGCCCTTGTCATCACAATGCTCCAAGACCCCTGTAATCACAATGTTCCATGCCCCTTTTCATCGCAATGCTCCATGAACCCTGTCATCACAATGCGCCACGCCCATCATCATAATGCTTCATCCTATTGTCATCACAATGAAATCAAAATGCTCCATGACCTCTGTCATCACAATGCTCCAAACCTTTGTGATCACAATGTTCCATAACACTTGTCATCACAATGCCCAATGACGTTCGTCATCACCATTATCCATGGTCTTCTCATCACATGCTCAGTGACCTTTGTCATCACAATGCTCAATACATGTGTCATCACAAAGCTACCGGAAACTTTTCGTCAGTATGCCCCTTGAACCCTGTCATGACAAGGCTCCATGCCTTTTTCATCACAATGATCCATGCCAATTTCATCACAATGCTCAATTCCCTTGTCATCACAAAACTCCTTGACACATGTCATCAGAATGCTCCATGGCCTTCTCATCACAATGCTCCATTCCCTTGTCATCACAATGCTCCAAGACCCCTGTAATCACAATGCTCCTTGCCCCTTTTCATCAGAATGCTCCATGAGACTTGTCATCAGAATTCTCCATGGTCTTCTCATCACAATGCTCCAGGAACTAGTCTGTCACAATGCTCTATTCCCTTGTCATCACAATGCTCCATGCCCTCTGTCATCACAATACTATATGAACATTTTCAGCCCAATGCTCCATGACCTTCTCATCACAATGCCCCATGACACCTGCCATCACAATGCTCCATGACCAATCTCATCACAATGCTCCATGAACCCTGAACAAAACAAAGATCCGGGACTCTTGTCATCACAATACTCCATGAACATTTTAAGCCCAATGCTTCATGAACTTCTCATTACAATGCTCCACGGCCTTGCCATCACAATGCCCCATACCCTGGTCAACAAAATGCTCAATATACCTTGTCATCACAATTCTCCACGTCTTTGTCAACACAGTGCTCCATGACACTTCTCATCACAATGTTACATGCTCTTGTCATCACAATTCTCCATGCACTTGTCATCACAATGATCCATGACCCCTATCATAGCAAGCTTCATGTGCTTGTCATCACGATGCTTCAGGAACTTGTCATCAAAATTCTCATTGGTCATTGTCATGACAATGCTCCATGCTCTTGTCATCACAATGCTCTATGACCCGTGTCATCACAATGCTCAAAGCTCTTGTCAACACAGTGCTAAATTACCTTTGTCATGAAAATACCCCATGACACTTGGCATCACAATGCTCCATGCCTTTGTCATCATACTGGACCATGACTTATGCCGTCATAATGCTCCCTGTCACCAGTCTTCACAATATTCCATGACCTTGTCATCACAATGCTCCATGCCCTAGTCATCACAATGAGCCATGCCCACTGTCATCACAATAATCCATGAAACTTGTCAGACCAATGCTCCATGTCCCTGTCATCACAATTCTCCATGCCCTTGTCATCAAAATGCTCCATGACCACTGTTATAACAATGCTCTGTGACTCCAGTCATCACAATGCTTCATGAACATTGTCATCACAATGGTCCATGCCGTCGTCATCACAAGGCTCTGTGACATTTGTCACCACAATGCTCCATGAACTTCTCATCACAATGCTCCATGACCCTTGTCATCACAATGCTCCATGCGCTTCTCAGCACAATGATCCATGACCCATGTCATCATAATGCACCATGCGCTTGTCATCACAACGTTCCACAACCTTCTCATCACAATGCTCCATAAATTTGTCATCAAAATGCTCCATGCCCTTCTCATCAAAATGCACTCTCACCACTGATATCACAACGTTCCATCACTAGTCATCACAATACTCCCTCAGCCCTGTCATCACAATGTTACATGACCCCATCATCAAAATGCTACATGCCCTTATCATCACAATGCTCCATGACCCCTGACATCACAATGTTCCATAACCCCTGTCATCAAAATGCTCCATGACGCTTTTCAACACAATGCTCCATGAACCCTGACATCACAATGTTTCATAGCACCTGTCATCAAAAGGTTCTATGACCCTTTCATCAAATTGCTCCATGACCTTGTCATCACAATGCTCCCTGCCCTTCTCATCACAATGCACCACGCCCTTGTCATCCCAATGCTCCCTGACACTTGCCATCATTATGCTCCTTGAACCCTGTCATGACAAGGCTCCATGCCTTTTTCATCACAATGATCCATGCCCTTTTCATCACAATGCTGCAAGACCCATGTAATCACAATGCTCCATACCCTTTTCATCACAAATCTCCGTGACGCATGTCATCAGAATTCTCCATGTCCTTCACCTCACAATGCTCCATTCCCTTGTCATCACAATGCTCCAAGACCTCTGTAATCACAATGCTCCATGCCCCTTTTCATCAGAATGCTCCATGAGATTTCTCATCACAAGGCTCCATGGTCTTCTCATCACAATGCTCCAGGACCTTGTTATCACAATGCTCCTTTCCCTTGTCATCACAATGATCCATGACCCCTTTCATCACAATACTACATGAATATTTTCAGCCCAATGCTCCATGACCTTCTCAGCACAATGCTCCCTGACCAATGTCATCACAATGCTCCATGACCACTGTCATCACAACGCTCCATGAACCCTGAAAACACAATGATTCGGGACTCTTGTCATTAAAATGCTCCATGACCCTTGTCATCACAATGATCCATGCCCTTGTCATCCCAATGCTCCATGACCTCTGTAATCGCGATGCTTCGTGACAATTGTCATCACATTACTCCATTACCATTGTCATCACAATCCTCCGTGAACGTTGGGATCACATTGTTTCATGCCCTTTTCATCACAAAGCGCCATCCTCCTTGAAATCAAAATGATCCATGACCTATGTGATCACAATGCTCCAAACATTTGTGATCACAATGTTCCATAACACTTGTCATCACAACGCTCCATGATGCCAGTCATCACAATACTCCATGCACTTGTCATCACAATGCTCCATGATCTTTGTCATCACAATGCTGAATACACTTGTCATCACAATGTACCCTGACACTTTTCGTCAGTATGCTCCTTGAACCCTGTCATGACAAGGCTCCATGCCTTTTTCATCACAAGGCACCATGCACTTTTCATCACAATGCTCCATGCTATTCTCATCACAATACTCCACAAGCTTGTCATCAGAATGCTCCCTAACCCTTGTCATCACAGTGATCCATGACACCTGCCAACACAATGCTCCATGACACCTGTCATCACAATGCTCCATGCCCATTGTCATTACAGTTCTCCATGATGCTCGTCATCAAAAATATCCATGGTCTTCTCATCACAGTGCTCCACGGTCTTGCCATCACAATGCTCTATGCCCTGGTCATCACAATGCTCCATATCACTTGTCATCACAATTCCCCACGTCCTTGTCATCACAATGCTCCATGACATTTCTCATCACAATGTTACATGCTCTTGTCATCACAATTCTCCACGCACTTGGCATCGCGAAGCTCCATGACCCCTGTCATAGCAAGCTCCTTGCTCTTGTCATCACAATGCTTCATGACCTTGTCATGAAAATTCTCAATGGCCCTTGTCATCACAATGCTCCATGCCCTTGTCATCACAATGCTCCATGACCCTTATCATCACAATGCTCCAAGCCCTTGTCATCACAATGCTCCATGCTCTTCTCTTCACAATGCTCCATGACTGCTTTCATCACAATGCTACAGGACACCTGACATCACAATGCTCCATGACCGTGGTAATTACAGTGCTCCATGATGATCGTCATCACAATTATCACGGTCTTCTCATCACAATCCCCCACGGTCTTGACATCACTTTGCTCCATGCCATGGTTATCACAATGCTCCATATCCCTTTTCATCAGAATTCACCACGTCCTTCTCATCAAAAAACTCCATGACATTTCTCATCACAATGTTACATGCTCTTGTCATCACAATTCTCCATGCACTTGTCATTGCAATGCTCCTTGACCCCTGTCATAGCAAGCTCCATGCGCTTGTCATCACAGTGTTTCACGAAATTGTCATCAAAATCCTCAATGGCTCTTATCATCACAATGCTCCTTGCCATTGTCATCACAATGCTCCATGCCCGTTGTCATCACAATGCTCCAAGCCCTTATCATCACAATGCTCCATTACCTTTGTCATCACAATCCTCCATGACACTTGGCATCACAATGATCCATGACATTGTCATCACAATGGACCATGACATATATCATCACAATGCTCCCTAAAACATGTCTTCACAATACTCCATGACCTTGTCATCACAATGCTGCATGCCTTTGTCATCACAATGTGCCATGCCCACTGTCATCACAATAATCCTTGAAACTTGTCAGGCCAATGCTCGATGCCCATGTCATCACAATGATCCATGACCGCTGTCATCAGAATGCTCCGTGCCTCCAGTCATCATAATGCTTCCTGACATTTGTCATCACAATGGCCCATGCCCAAGTCATCAGAAGGATCTGTGACCTTTGTCACAACAATGATCCATGAAATTTTCATCACAATGCTCCATGACCCTTGTCATCACAATGTTCCATGCCTTCCTCAGCACAATGCTCCATGACACTTGTCATCACAATGCTCCATGCGCTTGTCAGCACAATGTTCCATGACACGTCATCACAATGCATCATGCGCTTGTCATCACAGTATTCCACAACATTTTCATCACAATGCTCCATGCACTTCTCATCAAAATGCTATATCACCACTGATATCACAATGTTCAATCACAAGTCATCACAATAGTCCCTCACACATTTCATCACAATGTTCCATGAACACTGTCATCAAAATGCTACATGCCCTTATCATCACAATGCTCCATGACCCTTTTCATCACAATGGTCCATCACCCCTGACATCACAATGTTCCATAATCCCTGTCATCAAAATGTTCCAAGACACTTTTCATCAAATTGCTCCATGACCCTGTCATCACAATGTTCCCTGCCCTTCTCATCACAGTGCACCATGCCCTTGTAATCAAAATGTTCCATGACCTTTGTCATCAAAAGCTCCATGACCCTTGGCATCACAGTGCTTCATGCCATTGTCATCACAAGGCAACATGAATCCTCTCATCACATTGCTCCATGACCTTGTCATCACAAAGCTCCTGATGCTCGTCATCACAATGCTCGATGCCCTTGTCATTACAATCCTCCATGTCCCATGTATCACAGAGTTCCATGCCCTTTTCATCACAATATGCCCACTCTAATCACAATAATACATTAAATTTTTCAGATCAATGCTCCATGCCCTTCTCACCACAACGCTCCATTACACCTGTCATAACAATGCTCCATGACCACTATCATCTCAATGTTCCATGGCCTTGTCATCACAAGCCTCCATGACCCTTGTCATCACAATGATCCAAGACCCCAGTAATCACAATGCTCCATGCCCCTTTTCATCTCATTGCTCCATGAATCCTGTCATTACAGTGCACCATGCCCATTATTGTAATGCTTCATGCTATTGTCATCACAATGAAATCAAAATGCTCCATGACCTGTGTCATCACAATGCTCCAAACCCTTGTGATCACAATGTTCCATAACACTTGTCATCACAACGCCCCATGACGCTCATCATCACAATTATCCCAGGTCTTCTCATCACAATGCTCCATGATCATTGTCACCACAATGCTCAATACAGTTGTCATCACAATGCTCCCTGACACTTTTCATCAGTATGCTCCTTGAACCCTGTTATCACAAGGCTCCATGCCTTTTTCATCACAATGATCCATGCCCTTTTCATCACAATGCTCCAAGACCCCTGTAATCACAATGCTCCATGCCTCTTTTCATCAGAATGCTCCATGAGACTTGTCATCAAATGGCTACATGGACTTCTCATCACAATGCTCCAGGAACTTGTCTTCACAATGCTCCATTCCCCGGTCATCACAATGCTCCATGACCACTGTCATCACAATACTCCATGAACATTTTCAGCCCAATGCTCCATGACCTTCTCATCACAATGCTCCATGACTCCTGTCATCACAATGCTCCATGACCACTGTCATAACAACGCTCCATGACCCATGACAACAGAATGATCCGGGACTTTTTTCATCAAAATGCTCCATGATGCTTGTCATCACAATGATCCATGCCATTGTCAGCCCAATGCTCCATGACTCTTGTAAGCACAATGTTTCCTGACGCTTGTCATCCGAGTGCTCCATGACCCTTGTCATCACAATGCTCCATGCCTTTATCAGCAAAATGCTACATGACCTTGTCATCACAATGCTCCATGCGCTTGTCATCAGAATATTCCATTACCATTGTCATCAAAATCCACCGTGAACCTTGTCAGCACTATGCTCCATGCCCTTTTCATAACAAAGCTCCATGCTCCATGAACTCAAAATGTTCTATGACCTCTGTCATCACAATGCTCCAAACCTTTGTGATCACGAAGTTCCATAACACTTGTCATCCCATTGCCCCATGATGCCTGTCATCACCAGGCTCCCTGACACCTGTCATCACAATGCTCCATGACCCTTGTAATTACAGTGTTCCATCATGCTCGTCATCACACATATCCACGGTCTTCTCATCACAATGTTCCACGGTCTTGCCATCACAATGCTCCATGCCCTGGTCATCACAAAGCTCCATATCCTTTGTCATCACAATTCTCCAAGTCCTGGTCATCACAATGGTCCAGGATACTACTCATCAAAATGTTACATGCTCTTGGCATCAAAATTCTCCATGCACTTGTCATTGTAATGCTCCATGACCCCTGTCATAGCAAGCTCCATGCACTTGTCATCACAAAGTTTCAAGACCTTGTCATCAAAATTCTCAATGGCACTTATCATCACAATGCTACATGCCCTTGTCATCACAATGTTTCAAGCCCTTGTCATCACAATGCTCCATTACCTTTGTCATCACATTCCTCCATGACACTTCGCATCACAATGCTCAATGCCATTGTCATCACAATGGACCATGACATATGTCATCACAATTCTCCCTGACATCTGTCTTCACAATACTCTATGACCTTGTCATCACAATGCTCCATGCCCTTGTCATCACAATGCGTCATGCCCACTCTCATCACAATTATCCATGAAACTTGTCAGACCAATGCTCCATGACCCTGTCATGACAATGATCCATGCCCTTATCATCACAATGCTCCAAGACCGCTGTAATCACAATGCTCCCTGACTCCAGTCATCATAATGCTTCATGAACTTTCTCATCACAATGGTCCATGCCCTCATCATCACAAGGCTCAGTGACCTTTGTCACCACAATGCTCCATGAACTTTTCATCACAATGCTCCATGACCCTTGTCATCACAATGCTCCATGCCTTTCTCAGCAAAATTCTCCATGACACTTGTCATTACAATGCTCGATGTGCTTATCAGCACAATGCTCCATGACACATGTCATCACAATGTGCCATGCGCTTATCATCACAATGCTCCTTAACGCTGTCATCACAATGTTCCATGCACTTCTCATCAAAATGCTTTCTCAGGGCTTCCCTGGTGGCGCAGTGGTTGAGAGTCCGCCTGCTGATGCAGGGGACACAGGTTCGTGCCCCGGTCCGGGAAGATCCCACATGCCGCGGAGCGCCTGGGCCCGTGAGCCATGGCTACTGAACCTGAGCGTCCAGAGCCTGTGCTCCGCAACGGGAGAGGCCACAACAGTGAGAGGCCCACGTACAGAAAAAATAAATAAATAAAAAAATAAAAATAAAAATAAAAAGGTAATTTAAAAAATATATATATGCTTTCTAAACACTGATATCACAGTGTTCCATAAATAGTCATCACCATACTACCTCACATATGTCATCAAAATACTACATGCCCTTATCATCACAATGCTACAAAACCGCTGACATCACAACGTTCCATACTCCCTGTCATCAAAATGCTCCATGACCCTTTTCATCAAAATGCTCCATGACCCCTGACATCACAATGTTCCATAATCACTTTCTTCAAAATGTTCCAAGACAATTTTCTTCAAATTGCTCCATGACCATGTCATCACCATGCCCCCTGCCCTTCTCATCACAGTGCACCACACACTTGTCATCAAAATGCTCCATGACCTTTGTTATCACAAAACTCCATGACATTTGGCATCACAATGCTCCATGACATTGTCATCACAATGTTCCATAACCCCTCTAATCACAATGCTCTCTGACAATTGTCATCGCAGTGTACCTTGACACTTGTCATCACAATGCTCCATGCCTATGTCAGCAAAATGCTACATGACTTGTCATCACAATGCTCCATGCGCTTGTCATCACAATACTTCTTTACCATTGTCATTCACAATCCTCCATGAACATTGGCATCACATTACTTCATGCCCTTGTCATCACCATGCTCCATGCTCCCTGAAATCAAAATGATCCATGACCTCTGTCGTCACAATTCTCCAAACACTTGTGATCACAATTTTCCATAACACTTGTCATCAAAACGCTCCATGATTCCTTTCATAACAATACTCCATGCACTTGTCATCACAATGCTCCATGAACTTTGTCATCACAATGCTCAATACACATGTCATCACAATGCTCCCTGACACTTGTCGTCAAAATGCTCCTTGAAACCTATCATGAAAAGTCTCCATGCCTTTTTCATCACAAAGCTCCATGAACTTTTCATCACAATGCTCCATGCCATTTTCATCACAATACTCCACAAGCTTGTCATCAGAATGCTCCATGAGCCTTGTCATCATAATGCTCCATGACCCCTTTCATCACAATGCTCCATGACACCTATCATCACAATGCTTCATGCCCCTTGTCATTACAGTGCTCCATGACGCTCGTCATTACAATTATCCATGGTCTTCTCATCACAATGCTCCATGATTTTGCCATCACAATGCTCCATGCCCTGGTCATCACAATGCTACATGTCCTTTGTCATCAAAATTCACCACGTTCTTTTCATCACAATGTCCCATGACATAACTCATCACAATGTTTCATGCTCTTGACCTCACAATTTTCCATGCACTTGTCATCGCAATGCTCCATGACCCCCATCATAGCAAGCTCCATGCGCTTGTAATCTCAATGATTCACGACCTTGTCATCAAAATTCTCAATGGCCACTGTCATCACAATGCTCCAAGCCCTTGTCATCACAATGCTCCATTACCTTTGTCATCACAATCCTCCATGACACATGGCATCACAATGCTTCATGCCACTGTCATCACAATGCAACATGACCTATGTCATCACAATGCTCCCTGACACCTGTCTTCACAATACTCTGTGACCTTGTCATCACAATGTTCCATGCCCTTGTCATCACAATGCAGCATGCCCACTGTCATCACAATAATCCATGAAACTTGTCAGACCAATGCTCCATGCCCCTTTTCATCTCAAAACACCATGAACCCTGTCATCACAATGCACCATGCCCATCATCATAATGCTTCATGCTATTGTCATCACAGTGAAATCAAAATGCTCCATGACCTCTGTCTTCACAATGCTTCAAACCCTTGTGATCACAATGTTCCATAACACTTGTTATCACATCGCCCCATGACGCTCGTCATTACAATTATCCATGGTCTTCACATCACAATGCTCCATGACCTTTGTCATCACAATGCTCAATACACTTGTCATCACAATGCTCCCTGCCACTTTTCGTCAGTATGCTCCTTGAACCCTGTCATGACAAGGCTCCATGCCTTTTTCATCACAATGATCCATACCCTTTTCATCACAATGCTCCATTACCACTGTCATAACAATGCTCCATGATCCCTGCCATCACAATGTTCCACGGTCTTGTCATCACAAGGCTCCGTGACACTTGTACTCACAAGGCTCAAAGACCCTTTTAATAAGAATGCTCCATGCCCTTTTCATCACAAAGCTCCATGATGCATGTCATCAGAAGGCTCCATGGCCTTCTCATCCCATTGCTCGTAGCCCTTGTCATCACAAAGCTCCATATCCTTTGTCGTCACAATCCTCCATGACACTTGGCATCACAATGCTCCATTCCATTGTCATCACAATTAAACATGACATATGTCATCACAATGCTCCCTGACACCTGTCTTCATAATATTCCATGACCTTGTCATCACAATACTCCATGCCCGTGTCATCACAAAGCTCCATGACCACTGTCATCACAATGTTCCGTGTCTCCAGTCATCACAATGCTTCATGACTTTTGTCAGCACAAAGCTCCATGCCCTCATCATCACAAGGCTCTGTGACATTTGTCACCACAATGCTCCATGAACTTTTCATCACAAAGCTCCTTGACCCATGTCATCACAATGCTCCATTCCTTTGTCAGCACAATGCTCCATGACCCTTGTCATCACAATACTCCATGCCCATGTCAGCAAAATGCTCCATGACCAACGTCATCACAATAAGCCATGTGCTTGTCAACACAATGCTCTACAACATTGTCATCACATTGCTCCATAAAACTTGTCATCACAATGCTCCATTCACTTCTCATCAAAATGCTCTCTGACAACTGATATCACAAGGTTCCATCACTAGTCATCACAATAATCCCTCACCCCTGTCATCATAATGTTCCATGATCCCTGTCATCACAATGCTGCATGCCCTTATCCTCACAATGCTCCATGACCCCTGACATCACAATGTTCCATAACTTCTGTCATCAAAATATTCCTTGACACTTTTCATCAAATTGCTCCTTGATCCTGTCATCACAATGCTTCCTGCCCTTCTCATCACAATGCACAACGCCCTTGTCATCAAAATGCTCCATAACCTTTGTCATCACAAAGCTCCATGACCCTTGGCATCACAATGCTCCATGACGCTTGTCATCACAATGCTCGATGCCCTTCTCATCAAAATACTCCATGGCTTTGTCATTACAATTCTCCATGACCCATGTATCACAGCGTTCCGTGGCCTTTTCATCACAATGCTCCATGCCCACGCTCATCATAGTAATCCATGAAACATTTCAGACTTATGCTCAATGACCCCTGACATCACAATGTTCCACAGCCTTGTCATCACAAGGCTCCATGACCCTTGTCATCACAATGCTCCAAGACCCCTGTTATCACAATGCTCCATGCCCTTATCATCTCAAAGCTCCATGACGCATGTCATCAGTATGCTCCATGGCTTTCTCATCACAATGCCTCATGCCCTTGTCATCACAATGCTTCAAGACCCTTGTAATCACAAAGCTCCACACCGCTTTTCATCTCAATGCTCAATGAACCCTGTCATCAGAATGCACCATGCCCTTCATCATAATGCTTCATGCTATTGCCATTACAATGAAATCAAAATGCACCAAGACCTCTGTCATCATAATGCTCCAAACCCTTGTGATCACATTGTTCCATAACACTTGTCATCACAATGCCCCATGACGCTCCTCATCACAATTATCCATGGTCTTCTCATCACAATGCTCCATGCCTTTGTCATCACAATGCTCAATGCACTTGTCATCACAATGCTCCCTGACACTTGTCGTCAGTATGCTCCTTGAACCCTGTCATGACAAGGCTCCGTGTTATTTCATCACAATGATACATGCCCTTTTCATCACAATGCTCCAAGACCACTGTAATGACAATGCTCCATGCCCTTGTGATCACAAAGCTCCATGACCCCTGTCATCACAATGCTACATGCCCTTATCATCACAATGCTCCATCACTCCTGACATCACAATGTTCCATAACACTTGTCATCAAAATATTCCATGACCCTATTCATCCAATTGTTCCATGACCCTGTCATCACAATGCACCCTGCTCTTCTCATCACAGTGCAGCACACAGTTGTCATCAAAATGCTCCATGACCTTTGTCATCACAAACCTCCATGACCCTTGGCATCACAATGCTCCATGCCATTGTCATCACAATGCTCCATGAACCCTCTTATCTCATTGATCCATGCACTTTTCATCACAAAGCTCCATGACGCTTGTCATCACAATGCTTGATGCACTTCTCATCACAATGCTTCGTGCCCTTCTCATTACAATGCTCCATGACCCATGTATCACAGTGTTCCGTGCCCTTGTCATCACAGTACTCCATGCCCACTCTCATCACAATAATCCATGAAACTTTTCAGTCCAATGTTCAATGCCCTTGTCATCACAATGCTCCATTACACCTGTCATAAAAATGCTCCATGACCCCTGGCATCAAAATATTCCATGGCCTTGTCATAACACTTCCCAATGACCCTTGTCATCACAGGGCTCCAAGACCCCTGTATTCACAATGCTCCATGCCCTTGTCATCACAAAGCTCCATGACACATGTCATCAGAATGCTCCATGGCTTTCTCATCACAATGCTCCATACACTTGTCATCTCAATGCTCCGTGAACCCTGTCATCAAAATGCACCATGCCCATCATCATAATGCTTCATGCTATTTTCATCACAATGAAATCAACATGCTCCATGACCTCTGTCATCACAATGCTCCAAACCCTTGTGATCAAAATGTTCCATATCACTTGTCATCACAACGCCCCATGACGCTCATCATCACAATTATCCATGGTCTTCTCATCACAATGCTCCATGACATTAGTCACCACAATGTTCCATAACCCCTCTATTCACAATGCTCTCTGACAATTGTCACCACACAGTACCATGACCCTTGTCATAACAATGCTCCATGCCTATGTCAGCAAAATGCTCATGACTTGTCATCACAATGCTGCATGCACTTGTCATCACAATACTTCTTTACCATTGTCATTCACAATCCTCCATGAACATTGGCATCACATTACTTCATGCCCTTGTCATCCCAATGCTCCATGCTCCTTGAAATCAAAATGATCCATGACCTCTGTCATCAAAATGCTCCTAACCCTTGTGATCACAATTTTCCATAACACTTGTCATCAAAACGCTCCATGATTACTTTCATCACAATACTCCATGCACTTGTCATCACAATGCTCCATGAACTTTGTCATCACAATGCTCAATACACATGTCATCACAATGCTCCCTGACACTTGTCGTCAAAATGCTCCTTGAAACCTATCATGAAAAGTCTCCATGCCTTTTTCATCACAATGCTCCATGCCCTTTTCATCACAATGCTCCATGCCATTGTCATCACAATACTCCACGAGCTTGTCATCAGAATGCTCCATGAGCCTTGTCATCAGAATGCTCCATGACCCCTGTCATCACAATGCTCCATGACACCTATCGTCACAATGCTTCATGCCCCTTGTCATTACAGTGCTCCATGACGCTCGTCATTACAACTATCCATGGTCTTCTCATCACAATGCTCCACGATTTTGCCATCACAATGCTCCATATCCTGGTCATCACAGTGCTACATGTCCTTTGTCATCAAAATTCACCACGTCCTTTTCATCACAATGTTCCATGACACTACTCATCACAATGTTTCATGCTCTTGACATCACAATTCTCCATGCACTTGTCATCGCAATGCTCCATGACCCCTGTCATAGCAAGCTCCATGCGCTTTTAATCTCAATGCTTCATGAACTTGTCAACAATATTCTCAAGGGCCCTTTTCATCACAATGCTCCAAGCCCTTGGCATCACAATGCTCCATTACCTTTGTCATCACAATCCTCCATGACACATGGCATCACAATGCTTCATGCCACTGACATCACAATGGACCATGACCTATGTCATCACAATGCTCCCTGACACCTGTCTTCACATTACTCCATGACCTTGTCATCACAATGTTCCACGCCCTTGTCATCACAATGTGCCATGCTCACTGTCATCAGAGTAATCCATGAAACCTGTCAGACCAATGCTACATGCCCCTTCTCATCTCAAAACACCATGAACCCCGTCATCACAATGCACCATGCCCATCATCATAATGCTTCATGCTATTGTCATCACAATGAAATCAAAATGTTCCATGACCTCTGTCTTCACATTGCTCCAAACCCTTGTGATCACAATGTTCCATAACACTTGTTATCACATCGCCCCATGACGCTCGTCATTACAATTATCCATGGTCTTCTCATCACAATGCTCCATGACTTTTGTCATCACAACACTCAATACACTTCTCCTCACAATGCTCCCTGCCACTTTTCGTCAGTATGCTCTTTGAACCCTGTCATGACAAGGATCCATGCCTTTTTCATCACAATGATCCATGCCCTTTTCGTCACAATGCTCCATTACCCCTGTCATAACAATGCTCCATGAGCCCTGGCATCACAATATTCCATGGCCTTGTCATACCACGTCCCCATGACCCTTGTCATCACAGTGCTCCAAGACCCCTGTATTCACAATACTCCATGCCCTTGTCATCACAAAGGTCCATGACATATGTCATCAGAATGCTCCATGGCTTTCTCATCACAATGCTCCATGCCCTTGTCATCTCAATGCTCCATGAACCCTGTCATCACAATGCACCATGCCCATCATCATAATGCTTCATGCTATTGTCATCACAATGAAATCAACATGCTCCATGACCTCTGTCATCACAATGCTCCAAAACCTTGTGATCAAAATGTTGCATATCACTTGTCCTCACAACGCTCCATGATGCTCATCATCACAATTATCCATGGTCTTCTCATCACAATGCTCCATGACATTTGTCATCACAATCTTCCATAACCCCTCTAATCACAATGCTCTCTGACAATTGTCATCGCAGTGTACCATGACCCTTGTCATCACAATGCTCCATGCCTATGTCAGCAAAATGCTACATGACTTGTCATCACAATGCTCCATGCGCTTGTCATCACAATACTTTATTACCATTGTCATTCACAGTCCTCCATGAACATTGGCATCCCATTACTTCATGCCCTTGTCATCACAGTACTCCATGCTCCTTGAAATCAAAATGATCCATGACCTCTGTCATCACAATGCTCCAAACCCTTGTGATCACAATTTTCCATAACACTTGTCATCAAAACGCTCCATGATTCCTTTCATCACAATACTCCATGCACTTGTCATCACAATGCTCCATGAACTTTGTCATCACAATGCTCAATACACATGTCATCACAATGCTCCCTGACACTTGTCGTCAAAATGCTCCTTGAAACCTATCATGAAAAGTCTCCATGCCTTTTTCATCACAATGCTCCATGCCCTTTTCATCACAATGCTCCATGCCATTGTCATCACAATACTCCACGAGCTTGTCATCAGAATGCTCCATGAGCCTTGTCATCAGAATGCCCCATGACCCCTGTCATCACAATGATCCATGACACCTATCATCACAATGCTTCATGCCCCTTGTCATTACAGTGCTCCATGACGCTCGTCATTACAATTATCCATGGTCTTCTCATCACAATGCTCCACGGTTTTGCCATCACAATGCTCCATGCCCTGGTCATCAAAATGCTACAGGTCCTTTGTCATCAAATTTCACCACGTCCTTTTCATCACAATGTTCCATGACAGTACTCATCACAACGTTTCATGCTCTTGACATCACAATTCTCCATGCACTTGTCATCGCAATGCTCCATGACCCCTGTCATTGAAAGCTCCATGCGCGTGTAATCTCAATGCTTCACGACCTGGTCATCAAAATTCTCCATGGCCCTTGTCATCACAATGCTCCAAGCCCTTGTCATCAGAATGCTCCATTACATTTGTCATCACAATCCTCCATGACACATGGCATCACAATGCTTCATGCAATTGTCATCACAATGGACCATGACCTATGACATCACAATGCTCTCTGACACCTGTCTTCACAATACTCTGTGACCTTGTCATCACAATGTTCCATGCCCTTGTCATCACAATGCGCCATGTCCACTGTCATCACAATAATCCATGAAACTTGTCAGACCAATGCTCCATGCCCCTTTTCATCTCAAAACACCATGAACCCTGTCATCACAATGCACCATGCACATCATCATAATGCTTCATTCTATTGTCATCACAATGAAATCAAAATGCTCCATGACCTGTGTCGTCACAATGCTCCATACCCTTTTGAAAACAATGTTCCATAACACATGTTATCACATCGCCCCATGACGATCGTCATTACAATTATGCATGCTCTTCTCATCACAATGCTCAATGGACTTTGTCATCACAATGGTCAATACACTTGTCATCACAATGCTCGCTGCCAATTTTCGTCAGTATGCTCCTTGAACCCTGTCTTGACAAGGCTCCATGCCTTTTTCATCACAATGATCCATGCCCTTTTCATCACAATGCTCCAAGACACCTGTAATCAAAACGCTCCATGACGTTGTCATGACAAAGCTCCATGACGCATGTCATCAGTATGCTCCATGGCCTTCTCATCACAATACTCCATGCCCTTCTCATCACAATGCACCACGACCTTGTCATCAAAATGCTCCATGACATTGGTCATCACAAAGCTCCATGACCCTTGGTATCACAATGCTCCATGCCATTGTCATCACAATGCTCCATGAACCCTCTCATCACATTGCTCCATGCCCTTGTTATCACAACGCTCCATGACGCTTGTCATCACAACGCACGATGCCTTTCTCATCACAATGCTCCATGCTCTTTTCATTACAATCCTCCATGACCCATGTATCACAGTCTTCCGTGCCCTTGTCATCACAATGCTCCATGCCCAATCTCATCAAAATAATCCGTGAAACTTTTCAGACCAATGCTCCATAACCTTATCATCACAATGCTCCATTTCACTGTCATAACAATGCTCCATGAACACTGCAATCACAGTGTACCATGGCCTTGTCATCACATGGCTACATGACCCTTGTCATCACAATGCTCCAAGACCCCTGTAATCAAACTGCTCCATTCCCTAGTCATCTCAATACTCCATGAATATTTTCAGCTCAATGCTCCATGACCTTCTCATCACAATGCTCCATGACCCCTGTCATCACAATGCTCCATGACCACAGTAATCACAATGCTCCATGACCCCTGACAACACAATGATCCTGGACTCTTGTCATCAAAATACTCCATGACACTTGTCATCACAAGATCCATGCTCATGTCATCCCAATGTTCCATATCCCCTGTAATCACAAAGCTCCGTGACGCTTGTCTTCACAGTTCTCCGTCACCCTTGTCATCACAATGCTCCATGCCTTTGTCAGAAAAATGATCCATGACCTTTGTCATCACAATGCACAATACACTTGTCATCACAATGCTCCCTGGCACTTGCTATCAGTAAGCACTTGAACCATGTCATGACAATGCTCCATGCCTTTTTCATCACTATGATCCATGCCCTTTTCATCACAATGCTCCAAGACTCCTGTAATCACAATGCTCCATGCCTTTTTCAGCAAAATGCTACAAGACGTTGTCACCACAATGCTCCATGCGCTTGTCATCACAATCCTCCATGAACCTTGGGATCACACTGCTTCCTGATCTTGGCATCACAATGCTCCATGCTCCTTGAAATCAAAATGATCCATGACCACCTTCATCACAATGTTCTAAATGCTTGTGATCACAAGGTTAATAACACTTGTCATCACAACGCTCCATGATGCCTGTCATCACAATACTCAATGCCCTTGTCATCACAATCCGCCCTGACCATTGTCATCACAATGCTCAATACACTTGTCATCACAATGCCCCCTGACATTTGTCGTCAGAATGCTCCTTGAACAGTCTCATAAAAAGACTCCATGCCTTTTTCATCACAATGATCCATCCAAATGTCATCACAATACTCCACAAGCTTGTCATCACAATGCTCCATGACACTTGTCATCACAATGCTCCATGACCCCTGTCATCACAATGCTCCATGACACCTGTAATCACAATGCTCCATGGCTCTTCTAATTAGAGTGCTCCATGACACTCATCATTAACATAATCCATGGACTTCTCACCACTATGCTCCACGGTCTTGCCATCACAATGATCCATTCCCTGATCATCACAATGCTCCAAGTCCCTTGTTATCACATTTCTTCGCGTCTTCCTCATAACAATGCTGCCTGACATTTCTCATCACAATGTTACATGCTCTTGTCATCACAATTCTCCATGCACTTGTCATCACAATGCTCCATGACCCCTGTCATAGCAAGCTCCATGCCCTTCTCATCACAATGCACCACGCCCTTGTCATTAAAATGCTCCATGACCTTTGTCATCACAAAGCACCTTAATCCATGGCATCACAATGCTCCATGCTATTGCCATCACAATGCTCCATGAACCCTCTCATCACATTGCTCAATGCCGTTGTCATCACAATGCTCCATGACGTTTGTCATCAAAATGCTCGATTCACTTCTCATCACAATTCTCCATGTCCCTGTCATTACAATCCTACCTGACTCATGTATCACAGTGATCCGTGACCTTGTCATCACAATGCTCCATGCCCACTCCCATCAAAATAATCCAGGAAACATTTCAGACCAATGATCCATGCCCTTGTCATCAGAATGCTCCATTACCCCTGTCATAACAATGCTCCATGATCACTGCCATCACAATGTTCCACGGTCTTGTCATCACAAGGCTCCATGACACTTGTCATCACAATGCTCCAAGACCCCTGTAATCACAATGTTCCATGCCCTTTTCATCACAAAGCTCCATGACACAGGTCATCAGAAGGCTCCATGGCCTTCTCATCACATTGCTCGAAGCACTTCCCATCACAATGCTCCATGACACTCGGCATCACAATGCTCCATTCCATTGTCATCACAATGGAGCATGACATATGTCATCACAATGCTCCCTGACACCTGTCTTCACAATACTCCATGCCCTTGTCATCACAATGCTCCATGACCGCTGTCATCACAAAGTTCCGTGACTCCAGTCATCACAATGCTTCATTAATTTTGTCAACACAAGGGTCCATGCCCTCGTCATCACAAGGCTCTGTGACATTTGTCACCACAATGCTCCATGAACTTTTCATCACAAAGCTCATTGACCGTTGTCATCACAATGCTCCATGCCCATGTCAGCAAAATGCTCCATGACCCATGTCATCACAATAAGCCATGTGCTTGTCAACACAATGCTCTAAAACATTGTCATCACATTGCTCCATAAAACTTGTCATCACAGTGCTCCATTCACTTCTCATCAAAATGCTCTCTGAAAACTGATATCACAAGGTTCCATCACTAGTCATCACAATAATCCCTCAACCCTGTCATCACAATGTTCCATGAACCCTGTCATCACAATGCTACATGTCCTTATCCTCACAATGCTCCATGACCCCTGACATCACAATGTTCCATAACCTCTGTCATCAAAATATTCCTTGACACTTTTCATCGAATTGCTCCTTGATCCTGTCATCACAATGCTTTCTACCCTTCTCATCACAATGCACAACGCCCTTGTCATCAAAATGCTCCATAACCTTTGTCATCACAAAGCTCCATGACCCGTGGCATCAGAATGCTCCATGACGCTTGTCATCACAATGCTCGGTGCCCTCTCATCAAAATACTCCATGGCTTTGTCATTCCAATCCTCCATGACCCATGTATCACAGTGTTCCGTGGCCTTTTCTTCACAATGCTTCATGTCCACGCTCATCATAATAATCCATAAAACATTTCAGACTTATGCTCCATGACCCCTGACATCACAGTGTTCCACGGTCTTGTCATCACAAGTCTACATGCCCTTGTCATCACAATTCTCCAAGACCTCTGCAATCACAAATCTCCATGCCGTTTTACATCTCAATGCTCCATGAACCCGGTCATCACAATGCACCATGCCCTTCATCATAATGCTTCGTGCTCTTGCCATCACAATGAAATCAAAATGCACCAAGACCTCTGTGATCAAAATGCTCCAAACCCTTGTGATCACATTGTTCCATAACACTTGTCATCACAACACCCCATGATGCTCCTCATCAAAATGATCCATGGTCTTCTCATCACAATGCTCCATGCCTTTGTCATCACAATGCTCAATACACTTGTCATCACAATGCTCCCTGACACTTGTCGTCAGTATGCTCCTTGAACCCTGTCATGAAAAGGCTCCGTGTTATTTCATCACAATGGTACATGCACTTTTCATCACAATGCTCCAAGAACACTGTAATGACAATGCTCCAGGCCCTTGTGATCACAAAGCTCCATGACCCCTGTCATCACAATGCTACATGCCCTTATCATCACAATGCTCCATCACTCCTGACATCACAATGTTCCATAACACTTGTCATCAAAATATTCCATGACCCTATTCATCCAATTGTTCCATGACCATTGTCATCACAATGCTCCATGCCCATGTCAGCAAAATGCTCCAAGACCCACGCCATCACAATAAGCCATGCGCTTGTCAACACAATGCTCTACAACATTGTCATCACATTGCTCCATAAAACTTGTCATCACAATGCTCCATTCACTTCTCATCAAAATGCTCTCTGACAACTGATATCACAAAGTTCCATCACTAGTCATCACAATAATCCCTCACCCCTGTCATCACAATGTTCCATGACCCCTGTCATCACAATGCTACATGCAATTATCCTCACAATGCTCCATCACTCCTGACATCACAATGTTCCATAACACTTGTCATCAAAATATTCCATGACCCTAATCATCAAATTGATCCATGACACTTTCATCACAATGCTCCCTGCCCTTCTCATAAGAGTGCACCACAAAATTGTCATCAAAATGCTCCATGACCTTTGTCATCACAAACCTCCATGACCCTTGGCATCACAGTGTTCCATGCCATTGTCATCACAATGGTCCATGAACCCTCTTATCACATTGCTCCATGCCCTTTTCATCACAAAGCTCCCTGACGCTTGTCATCACAATGCTTGATGCGCTTCTCATCACAAAGCTTCATGCCCTTCTCATTACAATGCTCCATGACCCATGTATCACAGTGTTCCGTGCCCTTGTCATCACAGTGCTCCATGCCCACTCTCATCACAATAATCCATGAAACTTTTCAGACCAATGTTCCATGCCCTTGTCATCACAATACTCCATTGCCCCTGTCATAACAATGCTCCATGACCCCTGGCATCACAATATTCCTTGGCCTTGTCATAACACTTCCCCATGACCCGTGTCATCACAGTGCTCCAAGACCCCTGTATTCACAATGCTCCCTGCCCTTGTCATCACAAAGCTCCATGACACAGGTCATCAGAATGCTCCATGGCTTTCTCATCACAATGCTCCATGCCCTTGTCATCTCAATGCTCCATGAACCCTGTCATCACAATGCACCATGCCCATCATCATAATGTTTCATGCTATTGTCATCACAATGAAATCAACATGTTCCATGAACTCTGTCATCACAATGCTCCAAACCCTTGTGATCTAAATGTTCCATATCACTTGTCCTCACAACGCCCCATGACGCTCATCATAACAATTATCCATGGTCTTCTCATCAGAATGCTCCATGACATTTGTCATCACATTGTTCCATAACCCCTCTAATCACAATGCTCTCTGACAATTGTCATCGCAGTGTACCATGACCCTTGTCATCACAATGCTCCATGCCTATGTAAGCAAAATGCTACATGACTTGTCATCACAATGCTCCATGCACTTGTCATCACAATACTTCTTTACCATTGTCATTCACAATCCTCCATGAACATTGGCATCACATTACATCATGCCCTTGTAATCACAATGCTCCTTGCTCCTTGAAATCAAAATGATCCATGACCTCTGTCATCACAATGCTCCAAACCCTTATGATCACATTTTTCCATAACACTTGTCATCAAAACGCTCCATGATTCCTTTCATCAAAATACTCCATGCACTTGTCATCACAATGCTCCATGAACTTTGTCATCACAATGCTCAATACACATGTCATTACAATGCTCCCTGACACTTGTCGTCAAAATGCTCCTTGAAACCTATCATGAAAACTCTCCATGCCTTTTTCATCACAATGCTCCATGCCCTTTTCATCACAATGCTCCATGCCATTTTCATCACAATACTCCACGAGCTTGTCATCCGAATGCTCCATGAGCCTTGTCATCAGAATGCTCCATGACCCCTGTCATCACAATGCTTCATGACACCTATCATCACAAAGCTTCATGCCCCTTGTCATTACAGTGCTCCATGACGCTCGTCATTACAATTATCCATGGTCTTCTCATCACAATGCTCCACGATTTTGCTATCACAATGCTCCATGCCCTGGTCATCAAAATGCTACATGTCATTTGTCATCAAAATTCACCACGTACTTTTCATCACAATGCTCCATGACGCTTGTCATCAAAATGCTCGATTCACTTCTCATCACAATTCTTCATGTCCCTGTCATTACAATCCTCCCTGACTCATGTATCACACTGATCCTTGCCCTTGTCATCACAATGCTCCATGCCCACTCCCATCAAAATAATCCAGGAAACATTTCAGACCAATGATCCATGCCCTTGTCATCAGAATGCTCCATTACCCCTGTCATAACAATGCTCCATGATCACTGCCATCACAATGTTCCACGGTCTTGTCATCACAAGCCTCCATGACACTTGTAATCACAATGCTCCAAGACCCCTGTAATCACAATGCTCCATGCCATTTTCATCACAATGCTCCATGACACATGTCATCAGAAGGATCCATGGCCTTCTCATCACATTGCTCGAAGCCCTACTCATCACAATGCTCCATGATACTTGGCATCACAATGCTCCATTCCAGTGTCATCACAATGGAGCATGACATATGTCATCACAATGCTCCCTGACACCTGTCTTCACAATACTCCATGACCTTGTCATCACAATACTCCATGTCCTTGTCATCACAATGCCCCATGACCGCTGTCATCACAATGTTCCGTGACTCCAGTCATCACAATGCTTCATGACTTTTGTCAACACAAGGGTCCATGCCCTCGTCATCACAAGGCTCTGTGACATTTGTCACCACAATGCTCCATGAACTTTTCATCACAAAGCTCCTTGACCCATGTCATCACAATGCTCCATTCCTTTGTCAGCACAATGCTCCATGACCCTTTTCATCACATTGCTCCATGCCCATGTCAGCAAAATGCTCCATGACCCATGTCATCACAATAAGCCATGTGCTTGTCAACACAATGCTCTACAACACTGTCATCACATTGCTCATTAAAATTTGTCATCACAATGCTCCATTCACTTCTCATCAAAATGCTCTATGACAACTGATATCACAAGGTTCCATCAATAGTCATCAGAATAATACCTCAACCCTGTCATCACAATGTTCCATGACCCCTGTCATCACAATGCTACATGCCCTTATTCTCACAATTCTCCATGACACTTGACATCACAATGTTCCATAACGTCTGTCATCAAAATATTCCTTGACTCTTTTCATCAAATTGCTCCTTGATCCTGTCATCACAGTGCTTCCTACCCTTCTCATCAAAATGCACAACGCCCTTGTCATCAAAATGCTCCATAACCTTTGTCATCACAAAGCTCCATGACCCTTGGCATCACAATGCTCCATGACGCTTGTCATCACAATGCTCGGTGCCCTTCTCATCAAAATACTCCATGGCTTTGTCATTACAATCCTCCATGACCCATGTATCACAGTGTTCCGTGGCCTTTTCTTCACAATGCTCCATGTCCACGCTCATCATAATAATCCATGAAACATTTCAGACTTATGCTCCATGACCCCTGACATCACAATGTTCCACGGTCTTGTCATCACAAGGCTCCATGCCCATGTCTTCACAATTCTCCAAGACCCATGCAATCACAAATCTCCATGCCGCTTTTCATCTCAATGCTCCATGATCCCTGTCATCACAATGCACCATGCCCTTCATCATAATGCTTCATGCTCTTGCCATCACAATGAAATCAAAATGCACCAAGACCTCTGTCATCATAATGCTCCAAACCCTTGTGATCACATTGTTCCATAACACTTGTCATCACAACACCCCATGATGCTCCTCATCACAATGATCCATGGTCTTCTCATCACAAAGCTCCATTCCTTTGTCATCACAATGCTCAATACACTTGACATCACAATGCTCCCTGACACTTGTCGTCAGTATGCTCCTTGAACCCTGTCATGAAAAGGCTCTGTGTTATTTCATCACAATGGTCCATGCCCTTTTCATCACAATGCTCCAAGAACCCTGTAATGACAATGCTCCATGCCCTTGTGATCACAAAGCTCCATGACCCCTGTCATCACAATGCTACATGCCCTTATCATCACAATGCTCCATCACTCTTGACATCACAATGTTCCATAACACTTGTCATCAAAATATTCCATGACCCTATTCATCAAATTGCTCCATGACCCTTTCATCACAATGCACCCTATCCCTTCTCATCACAGTGCACCACACACTTGTCATCAAAATGTTCCATGACCTTTGTCATCACAAACCTCCATGACCCTTGGCATCACAGTGTTCCATGCCATTGTCATAACAATGGTCCATGAACCCTCTTATCACATTGCTCCATGCTCTTTTCATCACAAAGCTCCATGACGCTTGTCATCACAATGCTTGATGCATTTCTCATCACAATGCTTCATGCCCTTCTCATTACAATGTGCCATGACCCATGTATCACAGTGTTCCGTGCCCTTGTCATCACAGTGCTCCATGCCCACTCTCATCACAATAATCCATGAAACTTTTCAGACCCAAGTTCCATGCCCTTGTCATCACAATGCTCCATTGCCCCTGTCATAACAATGCTCCATGACCCCTGCCATCACAATATTCCCTGGCCTTGTCATAACACTTCCCCATGACCCGTGTCATCACAGTGCTCCAAGAACCCTGTATTCACAATGCTGCATGCCCTTGTCATCACAAAGCTCCATGACACATGTCATCAGAATGCTCCATGGCTTTCTCATCACAATGCTCCATGCCCTTGTCATCTCAATGCTCCATGAACCCTGTCATCACAATGCACCATGCCCATCATCAAAATGCTTCATGCTATTGTCATCACAATGAAATCAACATGCTCCATGACCTCTGTCATCACAATGCTCCAAACCCTTGTGATCAAAATGTTCCATATCACTTGTCATCACAACGCCCCATGACGCTCATCATCACAGTTATCAATGGACTTCTCATCACAATGCTCCATAACCTTTGTCATCACAATGCTCAATACACTTGTCATCACAATGCTCCCTGCCACTTTTCGTCAGTATGCTCCTTGAACCCTGTCATGACAAGGCTCCATGCCATTTTCGTCACCATGATCCATGCCCTTTTCATCACAATGCTCCGTTACACCTGTCATAACAATGCTCCATGATCCCGGCCATCAAAATGTTCCACGGTCTTGTCATCACAAGCCTCCACGACACTTGTCATCACAAGGCTCCAAGACCCTTGTAATCACAATGCTCCATGCCCTTTTCATCACAAAGCTCCATGATGCATGTCATGAGAAGGCTCCATGGCCTTCTCATCCCATTGCTCGAAGTCCTTGTCATCACAAACCTCCATAACCATTGTCGTCACAATCCTACATGACACTTGGCATCACAATGCTCCATTCCATTGTCATCACAATAAAAGATGACATATGTCATCACAATGCTCCCTGACACGTGTCTTCACAATACTCCATGACCTTGTCATCACAATACTCAATGCCCTTCTCATCACAATGCTCCATGCCCATGTCAGCAAAATTCTCCAGGACCCACGTCATCACAATAAGCCATGCCCTTGTCAACACAATGCTCTACAACATTGTCATCACATTGCTCCATAAAACTTGTCATCACAATGCTCCATTCACTTCTCATCAAAATGCTCTCTGACAACTGATATCACAAGGTTCCATCACTATTCATCACAATAATCCCTCACCCCTGTCATCACAATGTTCCATGACCCCTGTCATCACAATGCTACATGCCCTTATCCTCACAATGCTCCATGACCCCTGACATCACAATGTTCAATAACCACTGTCATCAAAATATTCCTTGACACTTTTCATCAAATTGCTCCTTGATCCTGTCATCACAATGCATCCTGCCCTTCTCATCACAATGCACAACGCCCTTGTCATCAAAATGCTCCATAACCTTTGTCATCACAAAGCTCCATGACCCTTGGCATCACAATGCTTCATGACGCTTGTCATCACAATGCTCGATGCCCTTCTCATCAAAATACTCCATGGCTTTGTCATTACAATCCTCCATGTCCCATGTATCACAGTGTTCCGTGGCCTTTTCATCACAATGCTCCATACCCACGCTCATCATAATAATCCATGAAATATTTCAGACTTATGCTCCATGACCCCTGACATCACAGTGTTTCACAGCCTTGTCATCACAAGGCTCCATGTCCCTTGTCATCACAATGCTCCAAGACACGTGTTATCTCAATGCTCCATGCCCTTATCATCTCAAAAGTCCATGACGCATGTCATCAGTATGCTCCATGGCTTTCTCATCACAATGCCTCATGCCCTTGTCATCACAATGCTTCAAGACCCTTGTAATCACAAAGCTCCATGCCGCTTTTCATCTCAATGCTCCATGAACACTGTCATCAGAATGCACCATGCCCTTCAGCATAATGCTTCATGCTATTGCCATCACAATGAAATCAAAATGCACCAAGACCTCTGTCATCATAATGCTCCAAACCCTTGTGATCACATTGTTCCATAACACTTGTCATCACAACGCCCCATGACGCTCCTCATCACAATTATCCATGATCTTCTCATCACAATGCTCCATGCCTTTGTCATCACAATGCTCAATACACTTGTCATCACAATGCTCCCTGACTCTTGTCGTCAGTATTCTCTTTGAACCCTGTCATGACAAGTCTCCGTGTTATTTCATCACAATGATCCATGCCCTTTTCATCACAATGCTCCAAGACCCCTGTAATGACAATGCTCCATGCCCTTGTGATCACAAAGCTCCATGACCCCTGTCATCACAATGCTACATGCCCTTATCATCACAATGCTGCATCACTCCTGACATCACAATGTTCCATAACACTTGTCATCAAAATATTCCATGACCCTATTCATCCAATTGTTCCATGACCCTGTCCTCACAATGCTCCCTGCCCTTCTCATCACAGTGAACCACACACTTGTCATCAAAATGCTCCATGACCTTTGTCATCACAAACCTCCATGACCCTTGGAATCACAATGCTCCATGCCATTGTCATCACAATGCTCCATGAACCCTCTCATCACATTGCTCCATGCCGTTGTCATCACAACGCTCCATGACGCTTGTCATCCCAACGCACGATGCCCTTCTCATCACAATGCTCCATGCCATTTTCATTACAATCCTCCATGACCCATGTATCACAGTGTTCCGTGCCCTTCTCATCACAGTGCTCCATGCCCAATCTCATCAAAATAATCCGTGAAACTTCAGACCAATGCTCCATAACCTTATCATCACAATGCTCCATTATCACTGTCATAACAATGCTCCATGAACCCTGCCATCACAGTGTACCACGGCCTTGTCATCACATGGCTACATGACCCTAGTCATCACAATGCTCCAAGATCCCTGTAATCACAATGCTCCATGCGCTTGTCATCACAAAGCTCCTTGACACATGTCATCACTATGCTCCATGGTCTTCTCATCATAATGCTCCATGGCCTTCTCATCACAATGCTCCAAGACCCCTATAATCACAATGCCCCTTGCCGCTTTTCATCTCAATGCTCCATGAACCCTGTCAACACAATGCACCATGCCCATCATCATAATGCTGCATGCTATTGTCACCACAATGAAATCAAACTGCTCCATGACCTCTGTCATTACCATGCTCCAAACCCTAGTGATCACAGTGTTCCATAACACTTGTCATCACAATGCCCAATGACGCTCGTCATCACAATAATCAATGGTCTTCTCATCACAATGCTCCATAAACTTTGTCATCACAATGCTCAATACACTTGTCATCACAATGTTGCCTGACACTTGTCGTCAGTATGTTCCTTGAACCCTGTCATGACAAGGCTCCATGCCTTTTTCATCACAATGATCCATGCCCTTTTCATCACAATACTCCAAGACCCCTGTAATCACAATGTCCCATGCCCTTGTCATCACAAACCTCCATGATGCATGTTATGAGAATGCTCCACGGCCTTCTATTCACAATGCTATTAGCACTTGTCATCATAATGCTCAAAGACCCCTGTAATCAAAATGCCCCATGCCTCTTTTAGTGAGAATGCTCCATGATAATTGTCATCACAAGGCTCCATGGTCCGCTCATCACAATGCTCCAGGACGTTGTCATCAAAATGCTCCATTCCCTTGTCATCTCAATACTCCATGAATATTTTCAGCTCAATGCTCCATGACCTTCTCATCACAATGCTCCATGACCTCTGTCATCACAATGCACAATACACTTGTCATCACAATGCCCCCATGGAACTTGCTATCAGTATGCACTTGAACCATGTCATGACAATGCTCCATGCCTTTTTCATCACTATGATCCATGCCCTTTTCATCACAATGCTCCAAGACTCCTGTAATCACAATGCTCCATGCCTTTTTCAGCAAAATGCTACAAGACGTTGTCACCACAATGCTCCATGCGCTTGTTATCACAATCCTCCATAAACCTTGGGATCACACTGCTTCATGATCTTGGCATCACAATGCTCCATGCTCCTTGAAGTCAAAATGATCCATGACCACTTTCATCACAATGTTTTAAATGCTTGTGATCACAAGGTTCCATAACACTTGTCATCACAACGCTCCATGATGCCTGTCATCACAATATTCCATGCCCTTGTCATCACAATCCGCCCTGACCATTGTCATCACAATGCTCAATACACTTGTCATCACAATGCTCCCTGACCTTTGTCGTCAGAATGCTCCTTGAACACTCTCATAAAAAACTCCATGCCTTTTTCATCACAATGCTCCATCCAAATGTCATCACAATACTCCACAAGCTTGTCATCACAATGCTCCATGACACTTGTCATCACAATGCACCATGACCCCTGTCATCACAGTGCTCCATGACACCTGTAATTACAATGCTCCATGGCTCTTGTAATTAGAGTGCTCCATGACACTCATCATTAACATAATCCATGGACTTCTCATCACTATGCTCCACAGTCTTGCCATCACAATGATCCATTCCCTGATCATCACAATGCTCCATGTCCCTTGTCATCACATTTCTCCACGTCCTCCTCATAACAATGCTGCCTCACATTTCTCATCACAATGTTACATGCTCTTGTCATCACAATTCTCCATGCACTTGTCATCACAATGCTCCATGACCCCTGTCATAGGAAGCTCCAAGCCCTTCTCATCACAATGCACCACGCCCTTGTCATTAAAATGCCCCATGACTTTTGTCATCACAAAGCTCCTTGATCTTTGGCATCACAATGCTCCATGCTATTGTCATCACAATGCTCCATGAACCCTCTCTTCACATTGCTCAATGCCATTGTCATCACAATGCTCCATGACGCTTGTCATCAAAATGCTCGATTCACTTCTCATCACAATTCTCCATGTCCCTGTCACTACAATCCTCCCTGACTCATGTATCACAGTGATCCGTGCCCTTGTCATCACAATGCTCCATGCCCACTCTCATCAAAATAATCCATGAAACATTTCAGACCAATGATCCATGCCCTTGTCATCAGAATGCTCCATTACCCCTGTCATAAAAATGCTCCATGAACACTGCCATCACAATATTCCACGGTCTTGTCATCACAAGGCTCCATGACACTTCTCATCACAATGCTCCAAGACCCCTGTAATCACAATGCTTCATGCCCTTTTCATCACAAAGCTCCATGACACATGTCATCATAAGGCTCCATGGCCTTCTCATAACAATGCTCCATGACACTTGGCATCACAATGCTCCATTCCATTGTCATCACAATGGAGCATGACATATGTCATCACAATGCTCCCTGACACCTGTCTTCACAATACTACATGACCTTGTCATCACAATACTCCATTGCCTTGTCATCACAATGCTCCATGACCGCTGTCATCACAATGTTCCGTGACTCCAGTCATCACAATGTTTCATGACTTTTGTCAACACAAGGGTCCATGCCCACGTCATCACAAGGCTCTGTGACATTTGTCACCACAATGCTCCATGCCTATGTCAGCAAAATGCTCCATGACCCATGTCATCACAATAAGCCATGCGCTTGTCAACACAATGCTCTACAACATTGTCATCACATTGCTCCATAAAACTTGTCATCACAATGCTCCATTCACTTCTCATCAAAATGGTCTCTGACAACTGATATCACAAAGTTCCATCACTAGTCATCACAATAATCCCTCAACCCTATCATCATAATGTTCCATGACCCCTGTCATCACAATGCTACATGCCGTTATCCTCACAATGCTCCATGACCCCTGACATCACAATGTTCCATAACCTCTGTCATCAAAATATTCCTTGACACTTTTCATCAAATTGCTCCTTGATCCTGTCATCACAATGTTTTCTACCCTTCTCATCACAATGCACAACGCCCTTGTCATCAAAATGCTCCATGACCTTTGTCATCACAAACCTCCATGACCCTTGGCATCACAGTGTACCATGCCATTGTAATCACAATGCTCCATGAACCCTCTTATCACATTGATCCATGCCCTTTTCATCACAAAGCTCCATGACGCTTGTCATCACAATGCTTGATGCGCTTCTCATCACAATGCTTCATGCACTTCTCATTACAATGCTCCTTGACCCATGTATCACAGTGTTCCGTGCCCTTGTCATCACAGTGCTCCATGCCCACTCTCATCACAATAATTCATAAAACTTTTCAGACTAATGTTCCATGCCCTTGTCATCACAATGCTCCATTGCCCCTGTCATAACAATGCTCCATGACCCCTGGCATCACAATATTCCATGGCCTTGTCATAACACTTCCCCATGACCCTTGTCATCACAGTGCTCCAAGACCCCTGTATTCACAATGCTCCATGCACTTGTCATCACAAAGCTCCATGACACATGTCATCAGAATGCTCCATGGTTTTCTCATCACAATGCTCCATGCCCTTGTCATTTCAATGCTCCATGAACCCTGTCATCACAATGCACCATGCCCATCATCATAATGCTTCATGCTATTGTCATCACAACGAAATCAACATGCTCCATGAACTCTGTCATCACAATGCTCCAAGCCCTTGTGATCAAAATGTTCCATATCACTTGTCATCACAACGCCCCATGACGCTCATCATCACAATTATCCATGGTCTTCTCATCACAATGCTCCATGTCATTTGTCATCACAATGTTCCATAACACCTCTAATCACAATGCTCTCTGACAATTGTCATCGCAGTGTACCATGACACTTGTCATCACAATGCTCCATGCCTATGTCAGCAAAATGCTACATGACTTGTCATCACAATGCTCCATGCGCTTGTCATCACAATACTTCTTTACCATTGTCATTCATAATCCTCCATGAACATTGGCATCACATTACTTCATGCCCTTGTCATCACAATGCTCCATGCTCCTTGAAATCAAAATGATCCATGACCTCTGTCATCACAATGCTCCAAACCCTTGTGATCACAATTTTCCATAACACTTACCATCAAAACGCTCCGTTATTCCTTTCATCACAATACTCCAAGCACTTGTCATCACAATGCTCCATGAACTTTGTCATCACAATGCTCAATACACATGTCATCACAATGCTCCCTGACACTTGTCGTCACAATACTCCATGAGCTTGTCATCAGAATGCTCCATGATCCTTGTCATCAGAATGCTCCATGACCCCTGTGATCACTATGCTCCATGACACCTATCATCACAATGCTTCATGCCCCTTGTCATTACAGTGCTCCATGACGCTCGTCATTACAATTATCCATGGTCTTCTCATCACAATGTTCCACGATTTTGCCATCACAATGCTCCATGCCCTGGTCATCACAATGCTACATGTCCTTTGTCATCAAATTCACCACGTCCTTTTCATCACAATGTTCCATGACACTACTCATCACAATGTTTCATGCTCTTGACATCACAATTCTCCATGCACTTGTCATTGCAATGCTCCATGACCCCATGTCATAGCAAGCTCCATGCGCTTGTAATCTCAATGCTTCACGACCTTGTCATCAAAATTCTCAATGGCCCTTGTCATCACAATGCTCCAAGACCTTGTCATCACAATGCTCCATTACCTTTGTCATCACAATCCTCCATGACACATGGCATCACAATGCTTCATGCCATTGTCATCACAATGGACCATGACCTATGACATCACAATGCTCCCTGACACCTGTCTTCACAATACTCTGTGACCTTGTCATCACAATGTTCCATGCCCTTGTCATAACAATGTGCCATGTCCACTGTCATCACAATAATCCATGAAACTTGTCAGACCAATGCTCCATGCCCCTTTTCATCTCAAAACACCATGAACCTTGTCAGCACAATGCACCATGCCCATCATCATAATGCTTCATGCTATTGTCATCACAATGCAATCAAAATGCTCCATGACCTTTGTCTTCACAATGCTCCAAACCCTTGTGGTTCCATAACACTTGTTATCACATCGCCCCATGACGCTCGTCATTACAATTATGCATGGTCTTCTCATCACAATGCTCCATGACCTTTGTCATCACAATGCTCAATACACTTGTCATCACAATGCTCCCTGCCAATTTTCGTCAGTATGCTCCTTGAACCCTGTCATGACAAGGCTCCATGCCTTTTTCATCACAATGATCCATGTCCTTTTCATCACAATGCTCCAAGACACCTGTAATCAAAACGCTCCATGAAGTTGTCATCACAAAGCTCCATGACGCATGTCATCAGTATGTTCCATGGCCTTCTCATCACAATGTTCCATGCCCTTCTCATCTCAATGCACCACGACCTTGTCATCAAAATGTTCCATGACATTGGTTATCACAAAGCTCCATGACCCTTGGAATCACAATGCTCCATGCCATTGTCATCACAATGCTCCATGAACCCTCTCATCACATTGCTCCATGCCGTTGTCATCACAACGCTCCATGACGCTTGTCATCACAACGCACGATGCCCTTCTCATCACAATGCTCCATGCCCTTTTCATTACAATCCTCCATGACACATGTATCACAGTGTTCCGTGCCCTTGTGATCACAATGCTCCATGCCCAATCTCATTAAAATAATCCGTGAAACTTTTCAGACCAATGCTCCATAACCTTATCATCACAAAGCTCCATTATCACTGTCATAACAATGCTCCATGAACCCTGCCATCACAGTGTACCACGGCCTTTTTACCTCATGTCTACAAGACCCTTGTCATCACAATGCTCCAAGAACCCTGTAATCACAATGCTCCATGCCCTTGTCATCACAAAGCTCCATGACGCATGTCATCACTATGCTCCATGGACTTCTCATCATAATGCTCAATGGCCTTCTCATCACAATGCTCCAAGACCCCTCTAATCACCATGCTCCTTGCCGCTTTTCATCTCAATGCTCCATTAACCCTGTCATCAAAATGCACCATGCCCATCATCATAATGCTGCATGCTATGGTCACCAAAATGAAATCAAAATGCTCCATGACCTCTGTCATTACCATGCTCCAAACCCTAGTGATCACAGTGTTTCATAACACTTGTCATCACAATGCCCAATGACGCTCGTCATCACAATAATCAATGGTCTTCTCATCACAATGCTCCATAAACTTTGTCATCACAATGCTCAATACACTTGTCATCACAATGTTGCCTGACATTGTCGTCAGTATGTTCCTTGAACCCTGTCATGACAAGGCTCCATGACATTTTCATCACAATGATCCATGCCCTTTTCATCACAATACTCCAACACCCCTGTAATCACAATGTCCCATGCCGTTGTCATCACAAAGCTCCATGATTCATGTTATCAGAATGCTCCATGGCCTTCTCATCACAATACTGTTAGCACTTCTCATCACAATGCTCCAAGGCCCCTGTAATCACAATGCCCCATGCCTCTTTTAGTGAGAATGCTCCATGATAATTGTCATCACAAGGCTCCATGGTCCGCTCATCACAATGCTCCAGGACGTTGTCATCAAAATGCTCCATTCCCTTGTCATCTCAATACTCCATGAATATTTTCAGCTCAATGCTCCATGACCTTCTCATCACAATGCTCCATGACCCCTATCATCACAATGCTCCATGACCACAGTAATCACAATGCTCCATGACCCCTGACAACACAATGATCTTGGACTCTTGTCATCAAAATACTCCATGACACTTGTCATCACAAGATCCATGCTCATGTCATCCCAATGTTCCCTATCCCCTGTAAACACAATGCTCCGTGACGCTTGTCTTCACAGTGCTCCATCACCCTTGTCATCACAAAGCTCCATGCCTTTGTCAGAAAAATGCTCCATGGCCTTTGTCATCACAATGCAGAAAACACTTGTCATCACAATGCTCCCTGGCACTTGCTATCGGTATGCACTTGAACCATGTCATGACAATGCTCCATGCCTTTTTCATCACAATGATCCATGCCCTTTTCATCACAATGCTCCAAGACTCCTGTAATCACAATGCTCCATGCCTTTTTCAGCAAAATGCTACAAGACGTTGTCACCACAATGCTCCATGCGCTTGTTATCACAATCCTCCATGAACATTGGGATCACACTGCTTCATGATCTTGGCATCACAATGCTCCATGCTCCTTGAAATCAAAATGATCCATGACCACTTTCATCACAATGTTCTAAATGCTTGTGATCACAAGGTTCCATAACACTTGTCATCACAACGCTCCATGATGCCTGTCATCACAATACTCCATGCCCTTGTCATCACAATCCGCCCTGACCATTGTCATCACAATGCTCAATACACTTGTCATCACAATGCTCCCTGACATTTGTCGTCAGAATGCTCCTTGAACACTCTCATAAAAGACTCCATGCCTTTTTCATCACAATGCTCCATCCAAATGTCAATACAATACTCCACAAGCTTGTCATCACAATGCTCCATGACACTTGTCATCACAATGCACCATGACCCCTGTCATCACAGTGCTCCATGACACCTGTAATTACAATGCTCCATGGCTCTTGTAATTAGAGTGCTCCATGACACTCATCATTAACATAATCCATGGACTTCTCATCACTATGCTTCACGGTCTTGCCATCACAATGAACCATTCCCTGATCATCACAATGCTCCAAGTCCCTTGACATCACATTTCTCCACGTCCTCCTCATAACAATGCGGCCTGACATTTCTCATCGCAATGTTACATGCTCTTGTCATCACAATTCTCCATGCACTTGTCATCACAATGCTCCATGACCCCTGTCATAGCAAGCTCCAAGCCCTTCTCATCACAATGCACCACGCCCTTGTCATTAAAATGCCCCATGACTTTTGTCATCACAAAGCTCCTTGATCCTTGGCATCACAATGCTCCATGCTATTGTCATCACAATGCTCCATGAACCCTCTCTTCACATTGCTCAATGCCGTTGTCATCACAATGCTCCATGACGCTTGTCATCAAAATGCTCGATTCACTTCTCATCACAATTCTCCATGTCCCTGTCATTACAGTCCTCCCTGACTCATGTATCACAGAGATCCGTGCCCTTGTCATCACAATGCTCCATGCCCACTCTCATCAAAATAATCCATGAAACATTTCAGACCAATGATCCATGCCCTTGTCATCAGAATGCTCCATTACCCCTGTCATAACAATGCTCCATGATCACTGCCATCACAATGTTCCACGGTCTTGTCATCACAAGGCTCCATGACACTTGTCATCACAATGCTCCAAGACCCCTGTAATCACAATGATCCATGCCCTTTTCATCACAAAGCTCCATGTCACATGTCATCATAAGGCTCCATGGCCTTCTCTTCTCATTGCTCGAAACCCTTCTCATCACAATGCTCCATGACACTTGGCATCACAATGCTCCATTCCATTGTCATCACAATGGAGCATGACATATGTCATCACAATGCTCCCTGACACCTGTCTTCACAATACTCCATGACATTGTCATCACAATACTCCATGCCCTTGTCATCACAATGCTCCATGACCGCTGTCATCACAATGTTCCGTGACTCAAGTCATCACAATGTTTCATGACTTTTGTCAACACAAGGGACCATGCCCTCTTCATCACAAGGCTCTGTGACATTTTTCACCACAATGCTCCAAGAAATTTTCAACACAAAGCTCCGTGACCCATGTCATCACAATGCTCCATTCCTTTGTCAGCAAAATGCTCCATGACCCTTGTCATCACAATGCTCCATGCCCATGTCAGCAAAATGCTCCATGACCCATGTCATCACAATAAGCCATGCGCTTGTCAACACAATGCTCTACAACATTGTCATCACATTGCTCCATAAAACTTGTCATCACAGTGCTCCAGTCACTTCTCATCAAAATGGTCTCTGACAACTGATATCACAAAGTTCCATCACTACTCATCACAATAATCCCTCAAACCTGTCATCACAATGTTCCATGACCCCTGTCATCACAATGCTACATGCCGTTATCCTCACAATGCTCCATGACCCCTGACATCACAATGTTCCATAACTTCTGTCATCAAAATATTCCTTGACACTTTTCATCAAATTGCTCCTTGATCCTGTCATCACAATGCTTTCTACCCTTCTCATCACAATGCACAACGCCCTTGTCATCAAAATACTCCATGACCTTTGTCATCACAAACCTCCATGACCCTTGGCATCAAAGTGTTCCATGCCATTGTCATCACAATGCTCCATGAACCCTCTTATCACATTGCTCCATGCCCTTTTCATCACAAAGCTCCATGACGCTTGTCATCACAATGCTTGATGCGCTTCTCATCACAATGCTTCATGCACTTCTCATTACAATGCTCCTTGACCCATGTATCACAGTGTTCCGTGCCCTTGTCATCACAGTGCTCCATGCCCACTCTCATCACAATAATCCATGAAACTTTTCAGACCAATGTTCCATGCCCTTGTCATCACAATGCTCCATTGCCCCTGTCATAACAATGCTCCATGACCCCTGGCATCACAATATTCCATGGCCTTGTCATAACACTTCCCCATGACCCTTGTCATCTCAGTGCTCCAAGACCCCTGTATTCACAATGCTCCATGCCCTTTTCATCACAAAGCTCCATGACACATGTCATCAGAATGCTCCATGTTTTTCTCAGCACAATGCTCCATGCCCTTGTCATCTCAATGCTCCATGAACCCTGTCATCACAATGCACCATGCCCATCATCATAATGCTTCATGCTATTGTCATCACAATGAAATCAACATGCTCCATGACCTCTGTCATCACAATACTCCAAGCCCTTGTGATCAAAATGTTCCATATCACCTGTCATCACAACGCCCCATGACGCTAATCATCACAATTATCCATAGTCTTCTCATCACAATGCTCCATGACATTTGTCATCACAATGTTCCATAACCCCTCTAATCACAATGCTCTCTGACAATTGTCATCGCAGTGTACCATGACCCTTGTCATCACAATGCTCCATGCCTATGTCAGGAAAATGCTACATGACTTGTCATCACAATGCTCCATGCGCTTTTCATCACAATACTTCTTTACCATTGTCATTCACAATTCTCCATGAACATTGGCATCACATTACTTCATGCCCTTGTCATCACAATGCTCCATGCTCCTTGAAATCAAAATGATCCATGACCTCTGTCATCACAATGCTCCAAACCCTTGTGATCACAATTTTCCATAACACTTGTCATCAAAACGCTCCATGATTCCTTTCATCACAATACTCCAAGCACTTGTCATCACAATGCTTCATGAACTTTATCATCACAATGCTCAATACACATGTCATCACAATGCTCCCTGACACTTGTCGTCAAAATGCTCCTTGAAACGTATCATGAAAATTCTCCATGCCTTTTTCATCACAATCCTCCATGCCCTTTTCATCACAATGCTCCATGCCATTGTCATCACAATACTCAATGAGCTTGTAATCAGAATGCTCCATGAGCCATGTCACCAGAATGCTCCATGTCCACTGTGATCACTATGCTCCATGACACCTATCATCACAATGCTTCATGCCCCTTGTCATTACAGTGCTCCATGACACTCGTCATTACAATTATCCATGGTCTTCTCATCACAATGCTCCACGATTTTGCCATCACAATGCTCCAAGCCCTGGTCATCACAATGCTACATGTCCTTTGTTATCAAATTCACCACGTCCTTTTCATCACAATGTTCCATGACACTACTCATCACAATGTTTCATGCTCTTGACATCACAATTCTCCATGCACTTCTCATTGCAATGCTCCATGACCCCTGTCATAGCAAGCTCCATGCGCTTGTAATCTCAATGCTTCACGAACTTGTCATCAAAATTCTCAATGGCCCTTGTCATCACAATGCTCCAAGACCTTGTCATCACAATGCTACATTACCTTTGTCATCACAATCCTCCATGACACATGGCATCACAATGCTTCATGCCATTGTCATCACAATGGACCATGACCTATGACATCACAATGCTCCCTGACACCTGTCTTCACAATATTCTGTGACCTTGTCATCACAATGTTCCATGCCCTTGTCATCACAATGCGCCATGTCCACTGTCATGACAATAATCCATGAAACTTGTCAGACAAATGCTCCATGCCCCTTTTCATCTCAATACACCATGAACCTTGTCAGCACAATGCACCATGCCCATCATCATAATGCTTCATGCTATTGTCATCACAATGAAATCAAAATGCTCCATGACCGGTGTCTTCACAATGCTCCAAACCCTTGTTATCACATCACCCCATGACGCACGTCATTACAATTATGCATGGTCTTCTCATCACAATGCTCCATGACCTTTGTCATCACAATGCTCAATACACTTGTCATCACAATGCTCCCTGCCAATTTTCGTCAGTATGCTCCTTGAACCCTGTCATGACAAGGCTCCATGACTTTTTCATCACAACGCTCCATGACGCTTGTCATCACAACGCACGATGCCCTTCTCATCACAATGCTCCATGCCCTTTTCATTACAATCCTCCATGACCCATGTGTCACAGTGTTCCGTGCCCTTGTCATCACAATGCTCCATGCCCAATCTCATCAAAATGATCCGTGAAACTTTTCAGACCAATGCTCCATTACCTTATCATCACAAAGCTCCATTATCACTGTCATAACAATGCTCCATGAACCCTGCCATCACAGTGTACCACGGCCTTGTCATCTCATGGATACATGACCCTTGTCATCACAATGCTCCAAGATCCCTGTAATCACAATGCTCCATGCCCTTGTCATCACAAAGCTCCATGACACATGTCATCACTATGCTCCATGGTCTTCTCATCATAATGCTCCATGGCCTTCTCATCACAATGCTCCACGACCCCTATAATCACCATGCTCCTTGCCGCTTTTCATCTCAATGCTCCATGAACCCTGTCATCACAATGCACCATGCCCATCATCATAATGCTGCATGCTATTGTCACCACAATGAAATCAAAATGCTCCATGACCTCTGTCATTACCATGCTCCAAACCCTAGTGATCACAGTGTTCCATAACTCTTGTCATCACAATGCCCAATGACGCTCGTCATCACAATAATCAATGGTCTTCTCATCACAATGCTCCATAAACTTTGTCATCACAATGCTCAATACACTTGTCATCACAATGTTGCTGACACTTGTTGTCAGTATGTTCCTTGATCCCTGTCATGACAAGGCTCCATGCCATTTTCATCACAATGATTCATGCCCTTTTCATCACAATATTCCAAGACCCCTGTAATCACAATGTCCCATGCCCTTGTCATCACAAAGCTCCATGATTCATGTTATCAGAATGCTCCATGGCCTTCTCATCACAATACTGTTAGCACTTCTCATCACAATGCTCCAAGGCCCCTGTAATCACAATGCCCCATGCCTCTTTTAGTGAGAATGCTCCATGATAATTGTCATCACAAGGCTCCATGGTCCGCTCATCACAATGCTCCAGGACGTTGTCATCAAAATGCTCCATTCCCTTGTCATCTCAATACTCCATGAATATTTTCAGCTCAATGCTCCATGACCTTCTCATCACAATGCTCCATGACCCCTGTCATCACAAAGCTCCATGACCACAGTAATCACAATGCTCCATGACCCCTGACAACACAATGATCTTGGACTCTTGTCATCAAAATACTCCATGACACTTGTCATCACAAGATCCATGCTCATGTCATCCCAATGTTCCCTATCCCCTGTAAACACAATGCTCCGTGACGCTTGTCTTCACAGTGCTCCATCACCCTTGTCATCACAAAGCTCCATGCCTTTGTCAGAAAAATGCTCCATGGCCTTTGTCATCACAATGCACAATACACTTGTCATCACAATGCTCCCTGGCACTTGCTATCAGTATGCACTTGAACCATGTCATGACAATGCTCCATGCCTTTTTCATCACAATGATCCATGCCCTTTTCATCACAATGCTCCAAGACTCCTGTAATCACAATGCTCCATGCCTTTTTCAGCAAAATGCTACAAGACGTTGTCACCACAATGCTCCATGCGCTTGTTATCACAATCCTCCATGAACCTTGGGATCACACTGCTTCATGATCTTGGCATCACAATGCTCCATGCTCCTTGAAATCAAAATGATCCATGACCACTTTCATCACAATGCCCTAAATGCTTGTGATCACAAGGTTCCATAACACTTGTCATCACAATGCTCCATGATGCCTGTCATCACAATACTCCATGCCCTTGTCATCACAATCCGCCCTGACCATTGTCATCACAATGCTCAATACACTTGTCATCACAATGCTCCCTGACATTTGTCGTCAGAATGCTCCTTGAACACTCTCATAAAAAGACTCCATGCCTTTTTCATCACAATGCTCCATCCAAATGTCATCACAATACTCCACAAGCTTGTCATCACAATGCTCCATGACACTTGTCATCACAATGCACCATGACCCCTGTCATCACAGGGCTCCATGACACCTGTAATTACAATGCCCCATGGCTCTTGTAATTAGAGTGCTCCATGACACTCATCATTAACATAATCCATGGACTTCTCATCACTATGCTCCACGGTCTTGCCATCACAAAGATCCATTCCCTGATCATCACAATGCTCCAAGTCCCTTGTCATCACATTTCTCCACGTCCTCCTCATAATAATGCTGCCTGACATTTCTCATCGTAATGTTACATGCTCTTGTCATCACAATTCTCCATGCACTTGTCATCACAATGCTCCATGACCCCTGTCATAGCAAGCTCCAAGCCCTTCTCATCACAATGCACCACGCCCTTGTCATTAAAATGCCCCATGACTTTTCTCATCACAAAGCTCCTTGATCCTTGGCATCACAATGCTCCATGCTATTGTCATCACAATGCTCCATGAACCCTCTCTTCACATTGCTCAATGCCGTTGTCATCACAATGCTCCATGACGCTTGTCATCAAAATGCTCGATTCACTTCTCATCACAATTCTCCATGTCCCTGTCACTACAATCCTCCCTGACTCATGTATCACAGTGATCCGTGCCCTTGTCATCACAATGCTCCATGCCCACTCTCATCAAAATAATCCATGAAACATTTCAGACAAAAGATCCATGCCCTTGTCATCAGAATGCTCCATTATCCCTGTCATAACAATGCTCCATGATCACTGCCATCACAATGTTCCACAGTCTTGTCATCACAAGGCTCCATGACACTTGTCATCACAATGCTCCAAGACCCATGTAATCACAATGCTCCATGCCCTTTTCATCACAAAGCTCCATGACACAGGTCATCAGAAGGCTCCATGGCCTACTCATCACATTGCTCGAAGCCCTTCTCATCACAATGCTCCATGACACTTGGCATCACAATGCTCCATTCCATTGTCATCACAATGGAGCATGACATATGTCATCACAATGCTCCCTGACACCTGTATTCACAATGACCGCTGTCATCACAATGTTCCGGGACTCCAGTCATCACAATGTTTCATGACTTTTGTCAACACAAGGGTCCATGCCCTCGTCATCACAAGGCTCTGTGACATTTGTCACCACAATGCTCCATGAACTTTTCAACACAAACTCCTTCACCCATGTCATCACAATGCTCCATTCCTTTGTCAGCAAAATGCTCCATGACCCTTGTCATCACAATGCTCCATGCCCATGTCAGCAAAATGCTCCATGACCCATGTCATCACAATAAGCCATGCGC